>NC_137032.1:407500-522500 GCF_032717465.1 Coenobita brevimanus | reverse complement strand
AGGTTCCAAAGACGTCTTCTGCTCACGGGGTTAATCAATGACAGACCCTTCCCCCCCCCCCGTTTCGAAAAATCTCTCCCCTGACCATGATTTTCAAAAGTGTGTCACGAGAGAGAGTATTATTTCACACTCTCTCGATCAGTGAGTTCGTCGTGGCGGTCTTGGCTTTAAGTAGCGTTTTTTTTTGGTTGTTGTTGTGGTTGTAGAGGTGGTTGTGGTGTGTGTGTGTGTGTGTGTGTGTGTGTGTGTGTGTGTGTGTGTGTGTGTGTGTGTGTGAGAGAGAGAGAGAGAGAGAGAGAGAGAGTGCAATAAGGAACTGAGTCATGATTTAGCTGTGTATTCTTCCCATAATTACTGAACCAGCGTGTCGTGGGGCTTGCTAAGGAGGAGGAGGAGGAGGAGGAGGAGGAGGACGGGAGAGAGAGAGAGAGAGAGAGAGAGAGAGAGAGAGAGAGAGAGAGTAATGGATCAGAGTGGAGTGCTGGTATGTTGTGATGGAACAGTAAATAGACTCCACCCACACGCATACTCCCATTATTAGTGAACAACAACAACAACAACAAGAATCTACTACTACTACTACTACTATACTACTATTATTATCATCACTACTACTACTACTACTACTAACAAAACAATAACAACAACAGTATCACCAAAAAAGCAGAGAGGCACATCTGTTAGTATATACTTTAAATCCGTTTCCTTAGAGTAGGTTATGGATTTTGTTTAAGGTATTTGCTTGACTCTCCCGTGGGCTGGGTCTGAGAACGCCTTTGTCACTGAATTACTGAGTTACTGAGGATATCTTTCGTCAGGTAACCCGCCACCCCGCAAGCTTTAAATTTTTGAGAACTTGCAGTAAAAAGAGGAGGTTGAAATCTGACAGACTGGCACTTCATGGAGTTGGCGTCCTTCAGTTTTACTTTAAGACGCATGGTTTTTTATATATATAAAGGCTTTCTAAAAAAAAAATCAGCTTAGCACTGGCAATTTTTCGTTAGTCTGGGAGTCTGGACAGATCTAAGTTTCAGTTTTGGTGGGATAGGTCTGTTGTGAGTCTGTAGGTAAATCTTGGTGGAAAAACTGTATACTGGAACAAATTAGGGCTAGACAGACAGATAGATAGACTGATAAACAGGCAGACGGATAGTTAGACACATAGACGGATTGATGAATGGATGAATGACAAGACAGATAATATTAGGTGAATGGTTGGCAGGATACTATGATGGATTTCTGGGTAGTAAAAATACACACATGGGTGGATGGATAAATAGGTATATAAACAGACTGACAGATAGACAAACAGATAAAACAGACAATGGGTGACTGAATGAACGGCCAGATAAATAAATGCATATAATTATTGGCGGTATACAGTAATTTTAGTAACTCTTCATTGTACCATTCCCAGCTTCTCCATATATTTATAGCAACACGGTGACCAAAACTAAACAGCACATAGCTCACCACCTCACACCTCAATACCCAAATTTCGCCATGTAAAAACAGTATATAAATGGCTCTAACATCAGGACAACAGCCTAAAAACGAAAAACCTTCCATAAATCACCTCGTGGCATTGCTCATCGACTCTCATTTTCCAGACAAGTGAAAATGGAGGAGGAAATAGAGGGGGAGTTTAGGCGAAATGACTCCATATGTCTCCTTCGACTTGGGTACGATTTGCTGACTAACGACCGTCTCATGATCGCTCCAACTCCCTGCCATAGCACCCACTCATCCACTCCTGCCACCCTCCACCCTGCCGCCCCACCCACTCATCCACCCCTGCTACCCCTGCCACTCTCAACCCTGCCATTCCTCCACCCTTGCTACACGTCCAATTTCACGCCTAGCCATCCATGTTCCTTGCCACGCTCCACCCTAACACACGTCCACCTTGCCACCCTCCACTCTGCCACTATTCCACCATGTCATCCGTCCATCTTGCCACACATCCACCTTGCCACCCCTTAACCCTGCCACACATCCACTTTGTCACCCTCCACTCTGACATCATTCCACTCTGCCGCCCCCTCAACCCTGCCATCTATCCATACACCCACGCTATCACCCCCCTATTCTCTTGTTCCTTTACCATCTTGCCCCACCCCCCGTCTCTCACTCCACCCTGCCACTCTACCATTCTCCCCCTCCCTACCCTGCCACCCCTGCTTTCCTCCATGGTGTGTAACGGGCCGGGGGAGGGGCGTGGGGGTGAGGGTTGGGGGCTGTGGTGGCGAAGTAAAGAGGAGGTCACGTGAAAGGTCACAAAAATGACACCTTTTCGTGAGTCTCTCCTTACACCCTTCACTACTGCTGTGTCTTCTCGTTTCTCTTCCTGCGATCACCAGACGATTTAATACCTTCAGTACTACAGATCTTTCTTAAGCTGAATACAATCGTCCTGAGGCAGCAAGAATAAGCTGCAAAAAAGAACAAAGTAACCGGACTGAAAGGGTTGTCAGCTTAGGATAGATTTCTGAAACTGGAGGGGTTTGAGAGAGCCTCCTGGATTTCAGTGACTCCTAGACCTTCCGCAGCTGAATAAAATCGTCTGGAGATAGAGATAATAGTGCAGAAAATACGCAGTTGGATTTAACCCCCTAAAATACGCAGTTGAATTTAACCCCCTAAAATACGCAGTTGAATTTAACCCCCTAAAATACGCAGTTGAATTTAACCCCCTAAAATACGCAGTTGGATTTAACCCCCTAAAATACGCAGTTGAATTTAACCCCCTAAAATACCCAGTTGCATTTAACCCCCTAAAATACGCAGTTGCATTTAACCCCCCTAAAATACGTAGTTGGATTTAAGCCCCTAAAAAACGCAATTGCATTTAACCCCATACAATACGTAGTTGCATTTAACCCCCTAAAATACGCAGATGCATTTAACCCCCTAAAATATGCAGATGCATTTAACCCCCTAAAATACGCAGATGCATTTAACCCTCTAAAATAAGCAGCTGGATTTAACTTCTTCAAATACGCTATTGAACTGAACCTCATGACACATATGATTTCAATGCTGTTATTCCTGAGCGGTTGTTTTGCTTAGGAGGGATTTTTTGAAGTGGAGGCGTAGGATGCAACCTTTCATCAACCCTTTCCCAGTCAGACGCCTTCCACGAACTAACAGAAAATCAAACCTAAGTAGGGAAGACGATGATAAAAAAATAAATAACTAAGGTGTTACATTCTTCACTTCAATTATGTCTTTCCTTCGATTATGCACTTTTTTTCAGTATTCAGGCACGGAGGGGAGTTGGGTGAAAAGAAAAAAAAATGGGTGGGGTGGGTGGAGGGGAGTGAGGTAAAAATAAATGGGTGGGGTGGGTGGGAGTGGGGTAAAAAATGGGTGGGATGGGTGGAGGGGAGTGGGCGGGATAGTCTGGGTCGGTGATGGAGCATGACGGAGGGAGAATATCCTGCGAGTATAGGCGATGAAGATGGCCCGGTGAGGTGGAGCTCAAAGATATTCCATAGATACGATGAAGTCCATGTTGTTGTTGTTGTTGTTGTTGTTGTTGTTGTTGTGGTGGTGGTGGTGGTGGTGGTGGTGGTGGTGGTGGTCTCAGGCTCATGTGAACGCAAACCCGGGCTGCTGCTGGTGAAGTTACCCTCCTCCTGCATTCCACCATCCTTCTTTCAGGGCATAATGGGGGAGTTAAGGGGCGTTTTGTATATCCAGGCAGAGGAACCACCACATTATAATTGGCGCCACCACTGGAGGGCTTCCTTCTCCAGCACCACGAAGAGGATGGGAGGGGGGACCAAAAACCGAACTCTAAAACTGAAAAGACGCGTCGTAGCGTCTCTTTAGTAGTGACTATTTTTATGCAGAGTAGAAGGAATCAAAGGAAAGACGATTAAATGCTCCAAGACACGATAAACAAGAGTTCCAAATTCAAGATCCGTTCATTTTGAGATGCCTGTGCCTCCTCCCTCCATCTCATCATCGGTCTCCCCCTTCCCCTCTCCCCATCTACCTCACACAGACACTCTCCATGTCAACCATGTCCGGTCAAAATCGGATCAAAACTCTGAGTTACAATGTTCACACACAAAATGACCCACACACACACACACACACACACACACACACACACACACACACACACACACGCCCTACGAAACTGAGCTAGTAAATTATATAAGCGAGTATACTGTAGAGAGTGAGCTAGTAAAGAAGGTAAGCTAACAAAGAAGTGAGCGAGCAAAGAAAGTGAGCGAGTACAGAAAATGAGTGAGTAAAGAAAGTGAGCGAGTAAAGAAAAATGAAAGAGTAAAGAAGTGAGCGAGTAAAGAAAGTGAGCCAACAATGTAAGGCATGCCGAGGCGATCCATCTCAGACAACGAGTACCAAAAAGCCAACCACACAACCACCCTCCCAAATACGTCGCAGTTATCATCACCATCATCATCATCATCACCATCACTATCATCATCATCATCATCATCATCATCATCACCATCATCATCATCATCATCATCACCATCATCATCATCACCATTACCATCACATCATCATCATCATCACCATCATCATCATGATATCTACAGAGTAATTTAAGGCCCACTGCAAGAGCACTATACTAACGTCTGGATATCATGAGAGAGAGAGAGAGAGAGAGAGAGAGAGAGAGAGAGAGAGAGAGAGAGAGAGAGAGAGAGAGAGAGAGAGAGATATGAGGCAGGTCGTGATGGAAGAAGGTGATTTTGTGGCCACCGAAAGCTCCTCTTAATATAAACAATGAAGGTCTAAAATCAATGGAAAAATTAGGCACTATCAGACGTGGCCAGAAAATGTATGAAATTTGTCTTAACTCTCGAACAGACTGACGATTGTGTGTGTGTGTGTGTGTGTGTGTGTGTGTGTGAGAGAGAGAGAGAGAGAGAGAGAGAGAGAGAGAGAGAGAGAGAGAGAGAGAGAGAGAGAGAGAGAGAGAGAGAGAGAGAGCACGCTTGTTATCGTCACAGTAATGAGATGAGCCTGAAGGTGAAAACAAGAGATGAAGGCGTGCTGTGTGGCCAATTCATCCCCACCCCACCCTCTCCCCCCTCCCCCCACCCCTCCCCCTCCTTCTCCCTCCCCCACCCCTCACCCCAACCGCACATCACTTCCGCATCATCACACCACCTCCCGGCCCAACTATGACAATACGGGTGTCTTTTGTAATTGAAGGGTGTGCAGCAAAATAAATACATAAATAATAATAATAATAATAATAATAATAATAATAATAATAATAATAATAATAATGAAACAAAAATAGAAAATAAAGTCATCGTACTTGAATAACTTGGTCTGGTAGCAGAGAGAGAGAGAGAGAGAGAGAGAGAGAGAGGAGGGTGAAGGTAACAGTCCCTTAGGTTATTAAATTGGAGCACCGTTTAACAAGCGAGAACTGCCGTGAGCGTGCTTCCTCTCTCTCTCTCTCTCTCTCTCTCTCCTCCCGTTCTGTCCATTCATCTTCTTTTCTTCGTCTTCTGTTCTTCTTCATGATTTTTATTCTTTTTTTCCAACTTTTATTTTTAGGTCTTTCTGCTTCCTCAGTTTTAATTACTTCCTCATCAGTCCCTCCTTCCTGCTCCACCTACTCATCTTCGTGTCGCCTCGTCTTCCGCCTTATTATTATTATTATTATTATTATTATTATTATTATTATTATCCTGATCTCTTATAATTTACTTCATTATCCCCTCCTACTTGTTCATTCCGTCTACTTATTTTCGTGTTTAAGTATTCCGTATTTCGTCACTGATTTTGTCACCATGTAATGTCTCACTGTTTCTCTTCCATCCTTCTCTTCTCTACTTCGGCCACAACAACAGCAACAGTAACAGCAACACTAACAGCAACAACGTCAATTCTCTCACCGTTAATGTGTTCTTTACCCGTCCTCCTCGTTTCATCCAATTATCTCCGTCTTACTTTTTCGTCTTCCGCGCTTCGTTTTCTTTTTTTAATCCCCTGGTTCAAGTCTCGCTGCTACGTGTAATTTTCTTGATGTTACTCTTTCTTCCTCTTATGCTCATCTTACAGACGTCGTTCCTCTTCGTCTTCGCTCGTGTGTGTGTGTGTGTGTGTGTGTGTGTGTGTGTGTGTGTGTGTGTGTGTGTGTGTGTGTGTGTGTGTGTGTGTGTGTGTGTGCTATCATAACGCCACTTCATCTCCTACTGTCATTCTCTTACTGTCTCCTCAGTCATTAACCCTCCTTCCTCTTTTCTTCCTCCTCCTGCCACATCTTCCTGTTTTTTTTTTCTTTTTGCCTCCAAAGTCTCTGTTTTTTTTAATATATTTTCTTCCTTTTACTCTCTTATGTTTTATTATTTTCTTATCCTCGCTTTCTTTTCCACCTGCTCATCTTTTGACTTCTCTGTTTTTCGTAATTTTTAGGTCTCTCTCTCTCTCTCTCTCTCTCTCTCTCTCTCTAATATCTTCCTCATACTTCTCAACAATACTTCTACACTTCCCTTGTTCTGAAATAATAACTAGACATCCAAACTCCCACAATTACTTCTGATTAGTTTTGCAAGATCTTATTAGTTTGTGTCACGGTATGGAGGCGGTGGGAAGGAAGTAGTGACCGCAATTCTACATTAGTCTGGCATGATTTCATTAGGTTTTGATCGGGTGTAGAGAAAGTGAAGGGAAAAATGAACTATCTATCTATCTATCTATCTATCTATCCATCTGTCTATCTATCTATGTATAATCAGATGCCTTATTCCTGGAAGGGGTGGCCACAAGCAAATCGCATCCATGTCGCCCTGTCCTCCGTCATCAGGCTGTCCTATCTCCAACTCACACCATCCACTCTCATATACCTCTCCATCCCATCACAGCATTTCATCCTCTGTTCTCCTCCTCCCCCTCTACCTTCTTTACACTCTCCTAGTCAGTCTCTCGTTCTCCATTGTCTTAAATATGGCCAAACCACCTCAAGGTGCTTCCCTTTACTCTTTTCAACACATCCACATCAACACCACAACGTTCCTTCAATTCCTCCTTTCCCTGTCTTCGCTCCACGTAACTCCACAAGCTCCTCTCATATTAACTCAGTGCCACAATTCCACATCAGTTTAACAATATTTCGCCAGTAAGGTTAAAAAACATTGTATCTATCGTTGTATTTATCTTCCCCAGCCAAAGGACACACAGGCAGGAGTTCATGTTCAGGTTCAGGGGGCCAGGGTTCCGGAATCAGGCAATTTTTCCTACCAAGGAGACACGCCACGCCCTCCCCACACCCCCACGCCCTTCCCCAGGCGCCTCACAGCCCCTCGCGCGTGTCATGGCTTCCCCAACACGTGTCCTGTTCCCCTACCCCTCCCATCCTCCCACCCCCACACGACTCCCTACCCATAATTCCTTTCTTAATTTTTCTGTTCTGGTCCCCTCGCCCCTCCTCACACACTCCCACACCGTCACCTATCCCCCGAATCTCCCCCTCCGCACATTCCCTCTCCCCTCCTATATATTAACTCACACCCATCCTCAACACATATCCCTCCTACACCCCCACACTCCTCTCCTACACTCCCAAACTCTCCCCTGTTACACCCCCACACTCTCCCCTGCTATACCCCACACTCCTCCCTCCTACACTCCCACACTCTCCTCTTTCTACACCCCCACACTGCCCCCTACACCACTTCATACTCATCCCTTCCCCAATCTACATCCCACCACTCCCCCTCACGTTCCCAAATTTCCCCCTTCCTCCATTTCTTTATTCCACATCATGCACACATCTCATCACTTCTTCTCAGCCATATCACATCCTCTAGTCTTTTTTTTTTTTTTAACTGGCGGTACCGAACCACTCCCACAATTTCTGTGCTAAAGTCGTGGTTGCGTGAAATATAACGAGCTGTAGTTGTACGGTACGAGTCTCCTTGGTTACTAGTCAAATTGGCCCTCTAATACGACTGCGCCTGGGTATCAACTGAGCTGAAAGATGTGAGGGATGTTCGTCAGGTTAGGAAAAAAATGAAACTTATCTCTGGTCCCTGTGCTCCTTCCTGGCTCTCGCTATACAATCTCTCTTGTTCGGGCTGCGGCAAATTCAGTCCCACTCAAATACCATCTCATCAACACCATCTCTTACCACAATATCTCACATCAACCTACTCCATCGCCTTAATCTCTTTAGCACGAGAACACATCTTGTATTTTCACCGTGCTATCTCCAAACGATTTTATCCAGCTTAGAGAGAGAGAGAGAGAGAGAGAGAGAGTTACATATAGCCTTCATTAACACGTTCACCGCATAAGGTCATTCCCAGGTTAAATAAAATCGTCTGAGAGAGAGAGAGAGAGAGAGAGAGAGAGAGAGAGAGAGAGAGATGGTGGGTTACATAATGCCTTCATTAACACGTTCACTACATAAGGACATTCCCAGGCTAAATAAAATCGTCTGGAAACATCTGGAATTAATTAAGGAAGGACGTCATGGCAGTGAAGGGATTAAATTTTCTTCATATATTAATCATCTCTCGCCATACAGTTCACCTCGTAAGGTATGGAGGCTCCCTAGCACCTTTTCCTTACAGATTTATTTTCCAAACTACCCATGAACATCCCCTTTTTGTGCTTATATTTCTTTTTAAGGTTGACATAGATTGCATAACACACAGGAATATACCAAGGAAGTAGAATCAGAATTAAACCACCAACGGAATAAAGGAAGAAATAAACCGGTAAGGAAGAGGTGTCAGTAGGCTTCCCAACTACACAAGAATCCCCACACCCCCCTTGGTACTCTCTCTGGAAAACCTCTCACTCTCCAAATCCCATCTAACTAACCTATTTTAAACACCTCACATCTAGCACTGTCTTCACGATATATCAATTACATCACTAACTATCGCACCACTTGTACTCTTCATCCCAGCACACACACACACACACACACACACACACACAAAACGTCTGGCGGTAGATTGCATATATATTATATAAAAAAAAAGAGATAATGCAGAATCTTGCCCTGTCTCTCATTTTCCTTACAAACACAACATCTTAGTTATGAAAGGACATGGAAAAGTCAATTATTCTATACGACAGGCAAGGAAGGGAGTGCACAGAACCTTCCCATGCTACTCCTTCACCCTCCAAAAACAAATCTTACTATCGAGATTACGTAAGAGTAAAGAAACTTCTGTTCTTACATAAATCGACAAAATGGACCTTACTCACGAGAGGAGAGGAGAGTGAAGGATCTTGGCATGTCCCTTCTTCTTCCTGCAAAAGAAAATAAATATCACTTACGAGAGGAAAATTATCGTATATCACATTGCAGGAAGGACAAGAACAGGGGAGAACAAAATATTCCCAAGTCTCCCAATCTTAAAAAAAAAATCTTACGAGGAGAGAAAAGTGTGAACAATTACCATATCTGTTGTTCATGACTGTTTTTATTTCCGAAAAAAAAAAATCTTACAGACGAGAAAAAACTGAAAAAGAGAAAATAAGATAATATAATAATCCTTTAAGTATTTTCCCTCACAAAAATTTATGTGTGTGTGTGTGTGTGTGTGTGTGTGTGTGTGTGTGTGTGTGTGTGTGTGTGTGTGTGTGTGTGTTCTAGGAATGAGTCTAGGATCTTCCCATACCTCCCATTCTTCCCCTTCAAAATCCATCTTAGCTACGCCAGGAAAATGATCTTAAGTTTTTTCGTACGCCTCCACAACCCCCTCTCCTCCCGTTGTCTGCTTCTGATGGAGGTGAAGGATTAGGGGCCGTACTGTCAGGGGGGGCCAGGAAGCTTCATTGCACATCCTCCTTAGCGATTTATTTTGTCTATGACGCCTACATGTCCTCCTGTACGTTACTTGGATACACCATGTCAGTATCAGAAATATACAGATAACATAAGAATGAATACCAAAGAGTACTATGTATACTAAATCGCTATGAAAAAGGTGTTGCGGTCTCCTACGTCACATAGAGTACGACTATGGTTCTTTTACATTAACTTGGCCCAGGTTTTCGTCCTTTTGCAGCTTATTTCACGGCCCTAAGTTGCAGAAAAAGACAGTGTTACGGCTCTACATCCTCTCCACAACGCTTCTTCGTGACTGGCATCATGCTTAGTGTTAATCCACCGGTACAACTCAGCAACTCAGCATTCAATATGGCGAGATGATAATTTAAAGCCAAGTTAGGCGAAAAAGAGTATAATTAATAATGATTACTGAGCGCCTTCCAACCCCCCACGGCTTTACCACCAAAGCCTATTAATCCAAGCACAGGGTATCAATTCTTCAGTGCCCTCGAGGTGACTGAAGCCCCTCACCTCACCGCAGCAGATGGACAGGGAGGTTGGCAGGGGCACAGGGAGGGAGGCAGGGAGATGGGGAGACAGGAAGGAAGACAGGGAGAGAAGGAGGGTGGTAGTCAGCGTGGCAGAAAGACAGGGTGGGTGGCAGGGAGAGACAGAGCCACGCAGAGAGGGAGGGAGGGAGGGAGGGAGGGAGGGAGGAAGGCTGACAGGAAGGTAGGGAGGTAAGGGCACGAGGGAAGGAGGAGGCAGGGAGACAGGCATGCAGGCAGGGAGAAAGACATGAAGGCAGGTAGGCAGGGAGGAAGGCAGAGAGAGAACAGAGACAGGGGGAAAGACAGGCAGGTAGACAGGGAATAGGAGGGCAGGGATCGACTCTATTGGAGATGGTGAGATGAAGTGATGTGAGGCGTGGTGATGGAATGGTGGTGACAGACGGGGGAGGCTGGAGGGAGAGGGATGGGAGGAGGGAGTGGGTAGGAAGGACGGCAGGTGGTAGGCAGACAGTGGCAGGAGGAAAGCTGGTAGGCAGGGAAGTAGACAAGCTTGGAGGTTGTTAGGCAGGGAGGGTGATAAGTAAGACGGCTACTAGGTAGGGAAGGCAAGGCAGGGTAGGACCGGGTAGCACAGGACAAGGCGGGGTAGGGCAGGGCAGGGCAGGGCAGGGAAGGGAAGGCAGGGCAGGGCAGGGTAATGTAGGGCAGGGTAGGAGTGGTGTGAACAGAGCAGGATAGGAAGGTGATTGTGATGGAATGGCATGGCAAGGGTCATGTGGGTAGGACAGGAGAGGGATGGTGTGGAGCAGGGGTGGTGTAGAGCAGGGCAGAGCAGAGCACAACAGTAAAGGTGTGGACATGGCAGGAAGTACAAGGCAGGTATGGGCTGGTGAGAGGCAGGGCAGAGTAGGACATCACAGGGCAGAGGGGGACATGGTGGGGCAGCGCAAGACATGGCAGGGCAGAGCAGGACACGGCAGGGCACGGGTGAGAAAGGCAAGATAACCATCAGACGTGTTTCAGCTTCCTTTGTCCACACACAGACCCGTATGTCTCCCCTGATACATGTCTCTCTTACTGCCTGCTGCTGACCGCCACCACCCTCACTCACTCACTCACTCACTCACTACTCACTCACTCATTCTATATACCGGTCTGGGTGGCATAGGAGGCTTCGTAACACCTCTTCCTTAGCGTGTTATTTTGCATATCACACCTTCACACTCCTGTATGGTACTATATGCTGTTTATATTGTTTTAATGCGGACATAGTTTGTATTAATAACAATCAAAAGAAAATTGAGGTGTAATGTGCAGACTAAATCGCTAAGGCAGAAGGATTACGAAATATCCAAAGCCATTTAGAATACAACCTGATAACTCCTAACTAAAACACTCCCTCCTTCAATCACTCGGTGCCATATATTCAGGGTGTACGTATCACGGGGTTACTACACCAACCACCCAGCCCACGCAGCTCCTCACGACCTCTAAATTAAATCCTGATGAGGTTAATACCGCCGATAGTTCCATTACACTACATGGAGGTGCCGGAGGAGGGCGCCTACTTGTGGTGGCACTGATATAACCGGTCTGTGGAGCTGCCCGGATATACAAACGTTCCTGAAGTCCCTTTCTATCCTACAAAAGGAGGATGGTGGACTGCAGGAGGACAACCTAAGCCTGCAGTCCACTGGGATTAACATTTCACATGAACTTGGGGCTACAACTACTACTACACTCATGCAAACTGTCATAACTTTATACACTCACTCACGGAAACTGTCATAACTTTATACACTCATGGAAACTGTCATAACTTTATACACTCATGGAAACTGTCATAACTTTATACACTCATGGAAACTGTCATAACTTTATACACTCATGGAAACTGTCATAACTTTATACACTCATGGAAACTGTCATAACTTTATACACTCATGGAAACTGTCATAACTTTATACACTCATGGAAACTGTCATAACTTTATACACTCATGGAAACTGTCATAACTTTATACACTCATGGAAACTGTCATAACTTTATACACTCATGGAAACTGTCATAACTTTATACACTCATGGAAACTGTCATAACTTTATACACTCATGGAAACTGTCATAACTTTATACACTCATGGAAATTGTCATAACTTTAGGCTGCCAGCACACCAGAAGGGTCGAGTCGAGTCATTAGGGCCATTTAGCTCTGATCAAAACATATTATTCCCCTTTCCTTCAAGCAATATAACACATATTCTCTCTCGCTAGAATCTGTTTATCTATCTATCCATCTATCTGTTTATCTATCTATCTATCTGTCTATCTACACACATTCTCTCTCGGTAGTTTGCTCAGGATGTTCATACACCTATCTACCCTACTCTAACCTTTCTCTACCCCATTCAGCCTCTCTCTCTCTCTCTCTCTCTCTCTCTCTCTCGGCCAGCACCTCCCACGTTGAAAACTCTTACTGCGGTTTTCCTATTAATTTTCCCTTACCTGGTTGACGTATGGCACTGAGGGGGAGGAAAAGGTGACGAGAGGAAGCGGAAAGAGTAGGGGAGTGGGAGGAAAGGGGGTTGGGAGGAGGGAGGAAGAGAGGATAGAGATGGAGGGAGAAAGGCGAGACAGATGAGTGAGGGGAATACAGAAGCAGACAGGAGAGGAGGAAAATTGACATAATAGGAATAAAGATGATGATGATGATAATAATAATAATAATAATAATAATAATAATAATAATAATAACAATAATAATAATAATAAAAATACTAATAATAAGTCATAATAATAATAATAATAATAAAAATACTACTACTACTACTACTACTAATAATAATAATAATAATAATAACAGTAATAATAACAATAATAATAACAATAATTATAATACTAACAATAATAATAATAATGTGTGTGTGTGTGTGTGAGAGAGAGAGAGAGAGAGAGAGAGAGAGAGAGAGAGAGAGAGAGAGAGAGAGAGAGAGAGAGAGAGAGAGAGAGAGAGAGAGAGAGAGAGACGTGGAAGGACAAGAGCAGAAGGAAGTAAAGAAGGAAGGAAGGAAACACTGTGGGAAAGGAAGAGAGATGGCCAAAGAAGGAAAGGAAGGAAGGAAGGAAGGAAAGAAAGAAAGAAGGAAGGAAGGAAGGAAGGATGGAAGGAAGGGAAGAGGGAAAGAAGGAAGTAAGGAAGAGTAAAAGGAAGGAATGCAGGGGCAGTGTGGGAAAGGAAGGAAAGATGAACAGAGAAGGAAGGAAGGAAGGAAGGATGGCTGGTAGGAAAGAAGGCAGGGAGAAGGATGATCACTCTCTGTCAACAACGAGGCAGGTGGTAGGCAGGTGAAGAGGTGGGGAGGCAGTGTAGTGGGGAGGCAGGGAGGTGGGGAGGCAGAGTGGTGGGGAGGTGGGGAGGCAGTGAGGTGGGGACGTGGGAGAGTCAACAATTCAGTACGATTTCTTCCTTTAATTTATCCTAACTACCTTCAGACGATTTTTCTCAGCTTAGAAGGGATTTTGGAGCTGGGGGAGTCAGAGAGAGGCTTCAGTAACTCCCTCAATCCCAGAGCTTATTTCCAGAGTTAAGAAAAAATGACCCGGGAGTAGCAAGGATTAAAATATACCTCACCGCACTGAAGGGGTCAATTTGGCAGACAAGAGAATGACCTCAATACAACAGGCATTACAAAGGGCACTGTTATGATGATGATGATGATGATGATGATGATGATGATGATGATGATGGTGGTGGTGATGGTGGTGGTGGTGGTGGTAGTGGTGATGGTGGCGATGATGATGTTGATTATGATGATGACGATGGTGGTGTTGGTAGTGGTAGTGGTGGTGGCGGTGGTGGTGGTGGTTATGATGATGATGATGATGTACGCTAATATTCTCCTACACATCATTAATACACTTTCTACAAACTACATCCCTACTGAGAAAACATCACTGACAAATAGGAGAATATTAAGGCCAAAACTACAAAATAAATCGCAAAGAAAGAGGCGTTAAGATTTATTACGGACATTTCACCTTAATATTCCCTGGCTTTGCATACCCATCGACAAAGTTTACTGAGGTGGAATAACTGGAATGAATCGCTAATGATGAGGCGTTACGGAAATTCCACAGCCATTTAGAATACTGGGCTTATCAGGCGCAAGCACTTCACCTTCGCTTGTGTCTTGCACTTAAATTATGCACACATAAAACACACACACACACACACACACACACACACACACACACATTCACTTAGGCATTTATGAGTTGTAAATCCTGCACGCGACCACACACACACACACACACACACACACACACGGGTTAATGGGTATAAATAACCGTTTCTATGAGTTCTTCCACATACTACATAAATGTTTTTTGAGCTAAAGCTCCATAAGGAGTGGTGGAAGTGGGAGGGTGTGTGGGAGGTTGTGGGAGTGGGAAGGAGTGTTTGAGAGGGTGTGAGGGAGGGAGAGAGGGAGTTTGGGGGAAGACGAGAGGATGGGAGGGAGTTTCGAGGAGTGTGTGGGAGTAGGAGGGAGTGTCTGGGAGGGTATGGGGATGAGAGTGTGTGATAGTGTGGGTGTGGGAGGGAGTGTGTGGGAGTGTGTGAGAGGGCGGATATGGATGTGGGAGGAAAATCAGAGGGGTGTATTTTTCTGTAATATTTTGCGTACTTCCTCCACCCCTACCTACCCTATCACACCCAACGACCTTCACAGCATGCAGATCTGTACCAAGCAAGTTTTCGTTTTACATGTAATCTTCTTAAATACAATCATACAATCCTTTATTACTATTACAGTCTTCTATTACTATCCTTAAATTGGTAATGAACACAAACAATTTAATATATAGCCTTAATTACCGCATTCCAAAATAGAAAAAAAATGTGCGAGTTAGCTTAGAAGAATTAAGAGAAACAATATTAGGAGAAACGCGTTATCATGGAGTTCCACAGCTTCACATAATCAAAGTAAAAAAACAGAAAAAAAAATGCCCTTGACAATTATCATTTCAGTATCAAGAGCAAATAACAACCATTATCACTGACATTTCCCGGACTAGTCGATTATCACAGCATCAGTGATTTTGTAAAGGCCCATTCTGAATACTCAAATATTTATTATACCTTGGCTTTTCTCTTCTCCCCATCCCTCCTCCCGCCCCTTCTCCCTCACCCCTTCCTATATGGGAGTGGGGGTTGGAGGTGGTGGTGTGGTGGTGGTGAAGGAGTCGTGGTAGTAGGGGGTGGGGATGGAGTCATGGTGGTGGTGATGATGTGGTTGTGGTGGCGGTGACTGAGATAAGACTATGGTGGTGGTGTTAGGGGCAGGGTTTTGGTGTGACAGTGGTGGTATGGGTAAGGATATGGTGTGGTGGTGATGGTATGGTGATGGGGGAAAAGGGAGGTGGTGGCTGTGGTAGGGGAAGGGTTATAGTGGGATGGTGGTGGAGGGAAGTGGTGAGGGAAGGGGAAGGGTTATGGTGGGTGGTGGTGAAGGGTGGTAGTGGGGGAAGGGGAAGGGTTATGGTGGGGTGGTGGTGGGGGAAGGGTTAGGGTGGGTGGTGGTGAAGGGCAGTGCAACTTTAGGACAGCAGTCAAAAGGTCACAGGGAAAGTAATGGCGATGTGAGCACAGGTCGCACTAATGAGCAGAAAAGTGTGCCAGGCCGCCTGAGCTGGTCCACGACTTTCCCCTCACGAATTAAATTTCAGTTCCCCCCCCCTTCTCTCTCTCTCTCTCTCTCTCTCTCTCCAAGCAGCTGGTGATTCCCGAGGCCATTCTAAAACATAATTGATCTATAAACCCTTTCAGTTCGGCGACCTACATTCTCCTTCATTATTGACATCAGCGGAAGATTATGGTCAGTTTTAGAATACCCTCTGATTTTTTAGGATAAGTTTTTTTTTTATTCAGCTTTACTGTAAGATAGACTTTTATTTTTAGCATATTTTTTCTTTGCCTTTAGAATAACCTTTTATTTTTTGGAGAGACTTTTTTTATATTTAACCTGAAGATAGGATTTTTTTTTTTAAGAGGGACTTCTTTCGGCTAGACTTTTTTGTTCAGCTTTGTTTTTGTTTTTTTGATAACCTTTCATTTTTAGGACAGACTTTTATATATTTACGATATATATTTTTTCAGCTTTAGGATAGACACTAATAGATACTGACAGACTGATGGATAGACGGACGGACAGAGAGGGTGGGAGTGTCAGGGTTGGGCAACACATTTCCCCACCACCACCATCATCATCACTATCATCATTCATCAGGGCAGCAACAAAGAGCCGCTCAATTATATATGTGAATGGCAACTCATCTATGCTACCCCACACATCCCTCGCCCTCCCACCCACCCCATCATTACTTACACCACTACACCACACCCTCTACACAACTGTCATACCACCAACACCACCACAATCACCACTGTATCATACTTAACCACACCACCACCACCATCACCACCACCACTGCATCATAACCACACAGTCACTACCACCACCATCACTAACATTACACCACACTTAAACATAAAATCACCACTTCCACCAACACCATCACTAACACTACAGCACTCTTAAGCATACCATACCAGCACCACCACCACCAGCACAAACACTACAGCACACATCGACAACACTGACTGGTTTGAATTTGGTGTAAACAACAGGAGAAACTAGATAATAAATATGCAACAGCAAGAAAAAAACAAGAATGCAAAGTAAAGATGTGAGTGTAACATCCGCGCCAACCAAGTGGTTTAAGGGCCGAACTTTTTGTTTTATCCGCTGACCTTGACCTTCAATCAGTTGCCATCAAAATAGAATTACTTCATCCTGGCCTGACCCTTAACTCTTTCACCAAGTTCAGTCCAAATGGAATCAACCATGTGTGAACCTTAACTTGCGAATTTGAATTCTGGCTGTTCTCAAAATCTAATCCCTTTGGCCTTGCCTTCCCCGACCAGGGTACAAGCAGGGTGGGACTCCCTCGCCCCCCACGAAGGCGGCGGCCACCGTGGGGGACACCGTCGACATGCACGGTCATAGTTGTTAACTGTTTCCCTACGAAAACGAAATTTCGCACAATGGAAGACTCCACCCAAGCCGGATTACTGCTAGGGCAAAACCCGTCGGGGGCCGCACTTCAGCACTTACTTATTTCTTTCCCCTCAAAATACTGCACGGGTGTATGCAGCCATCAATGGTGTTCTTTATCTTGGTAGGGTCGCTTACGATATTATTTATGTCAGCTATGGGACTCTAGGCTTCATGTTGATTATTCCTGCTGCGGAATGAGGCTGCACAAATTTACTGTGCTTGATGACATCGACATGGATTACCTGACCAACATACAAGACAATACTAACCAATCATGAGTGAAAGTAAAATGGTAAAGAAGAGGTAATGTGAAGCCTCCTTAATTACCTCAGGTTCCCACAGACGCCCTTGGCTAATGTAATCGGACTATATCTACATAATTCATTCCTCGGAGGAAATATCAAACATTTCGAAGGTTCTTCCAGGCAAGTTTTAATATCCTGTCCACCAAATATCCACTCACCTAAAGAAAAAAAAAAAAAAAGTACCAGACTGTATGAAATAACTTGCTGCGTCTATAGATGGTGAAAGGGTTTAGACTTGCTGGGTTTATAGAAGGGGAAAGGGTTTAAACGTACTCCAGAGGGGGAAAGGACTTAGACTTGCTGGGTGTAGAAGGCAAAAAGGGTTTAGACTTGCTGCGTTTATACAAGGGGAAAGGGTTTAGACTTGTTGAGTTAAAGGGAAAGGATTTAGACTTGCCGCGTGTGTAGGATACTGCGTTTGTAGATGGGGAAAGGGTTTAGACTTGCGGCGTGTGTAGAAGGCAAAATGGGTTTAGACTTGTTGCGTTTATAGATGAGGGAAGGATTTAGACTTGTTGGGTACAGAAGGCAAAAAGGGTTTAGACTTGCTGCGTTTATAGATGGGGTAAGGGTTTAGACTTGCTGCGTGTATAGAGAGCAAAAAGGGTGTAGACTTGCTGCGTCAATACAAAGGGAAAGGGTAAACCAGAGAGAATATGCCTCCCTATGGTTCTCTCGGTGTAAAATGGACGGGACGTGTGGAAAGAGGCGGTGGGTGTCCTTCGTGGGCGGTGGCAGATTAAACAAGTCAATGTCGCTGGCTGTGTTGCCTCGGTTATGCTTGGCTGGGTATTAGGGTAGGGAGGGGAGAGGAGTCTCTCTCTCTCTCTCTCTCTCTCTCTCAGTGTGTGTGTGTGTGTGTGTGTGTGTGTGTGTGAGAGAGAGAGAGAGAGAGAGAGAGAGAGAGAGAGAGAGAGATGATGTGGAGGGGGGGGGGAAGGGATAGTCGGTGAGGAGGCTCAAGGATTCTGGTTATGTGAGGCGACGGTGAAGGAGTAAAGGATAAGAGAAGCAATGCAATAAAATCTCCTGAATACATAAGTTCATCAGCAACAAGACGTATTTTTAACTGTGGAAGCATCTCTAGGAGCGGCCCGGTTAGTCAGTCACGCTTAAGGATTTTCACACGCAAGGTCCTTCACATGGCAAAGCCTAATACGGTACTTCACTTTAGCTCCCAAAGAACTTCACACGCAAAGTACTTCACTCTAGCGTAGCCCCGTATGGTCCCGCATCCAACTCCAACCTCTGTACTTATCGTCAGACGAGACTTCGAGATGATGAGGTTAATCTGTGTTTCTCAGTGTTCCAGAGTCCTTTCACCTTAACTTGGCCCAAATTTTCCTCCTTTTGCTGCCTATTCCACGTAGCTCAGTGACAGAAAAAATGCTACGGCTCTGCGTCCTTTCCACAGCACCTTTTCGTGACTGGCATCACATTCTAGTGTTATTCTACTGTTACAACTCGGCATTCACAGTGGAGAGAAGGCAATTTTAGGCCACGTTAGAGTAAAAAGGGTACAGTAAGATTGTTAATGATTCCCCTCCACGTTATGTCCTTTGTTTTGTTATCAGGGGGTTGACATTGTTCCCTTTGTTGCCCTGTGTTGTATGAAGGGTGGTGTCTCACTTGTTTGTGTGTTTTCCGGTGTGTAATTATTGCTGTGTCAGGGTTGGGGTGTGCTATGTGTCTGTCCTCTGCACCTGGGTCAATCGCAGTTTCATTAGCCACCAGGTTAAGTTAGGCTGGAGTAGGGTAGCTAGGTCAACACGAGGTGAGGTTAGTTAAGTTAGGTTAGAAGAGAACGTTATGGTAAAGACTAGGTTGGGATAGTTCAGGTCAGGCTAGGTTAGGCAAGCTTACGTAATCACTAAGTTAGGATTAGGTAAGGTTAGGTTTGCTAGTCATGGTAAAGACTATGTTAGGTTAGCTTAGAATGGGACAGGTTAGATTAGGTTAGGCTAAATTACGACTGTCATGTCACTACTTAAGACAATGGCAGGGCTTCCGCAGACACAAGGTAAACGTAATTAAGTTTTTTTCTAATCTGATATAATTGCAAGGGTAATTATCAGATTTACTTTCTTCACAACTCTCAGGCTCCCATGACTTATTACCATCTAAGCATAATCGTTACAGAATTATTAGAGAGAGAGAGAGAGAGAGAGAGAGAGAGAGAGAGAGAGAGAGAGAGAGAGAGAGAGAGAGAGAGAGAGAGAGAGAGAGAGAGAGAGAGAGAGAGTATGAAACCGAAAGGGGGAGCTGGTGCGGCATGGGTGAGTTTAAGAGTGAAGATGATGCAATTATATGGGTGTGGTTGAGTGTGGTGAGAGAGAGGGTAAGTGGGTTATGGTGGAGGGGTGGATGGATTGTGGGAGGCAAGGTGGTGGTGGTGGTGGTGCGTGTGGGATGGTAATGGACTGGTGTGGTGGTAGTGGTGTGTGTGGGATGGTAGTGACGAGGTGATAATGGTGTGGTGGTGGTGTGGTAATATTGATATGATGGTGGTGTGGTGATAGTGATATGGTGAGATCGCAACAGTTATAGCAGTAGTGGTGTGGTGGTGGCTGCGTAGTGTACTGGTAGTTGCAGTGGTAGTGGTGTGATGTGAATGGTTACAATGGTAGTGAGGTGTACGGTATTTAGGAAGGCAGGTAAAGATACTCATTAACTGCGAAACAGATATACTTCGCTCACCTTAACTTGGCTCAGATATTCGTGCATATCCAGCTTATTTCGTGTAGCCCCGTGGGAGAAAAAGTCAAAGCTACTACTCTGCATTCTTTCCCCAGCACTTCTTCGTGACTAGCGCTATGTTCTGCTAATCTTGTCACAGCTAAGCACTGAAGGTGGAGAGATATCTATTGAAGGCCAAGATAAAGAGAAAAGAGTATGACGAAAGTGAATATAATTTTACACAGTCAATAACATAAGCCCGATTTCACAAAGAGGCTTGAGAAGATTTCCGTGTCGTAACTCATATTTATTTCTGCAGGAGGAAGGATGAACACGGAAAGACTCTCAATCTCCTTTCCTCGTCCCTCCTACAAAGCAAATCCTACTCACGACATCGCATCTATCGGCAATTAGTTTGTGAATCCCGCCCCTGAAAGATCCGTAACAGGGTGGGGGTGGAGGTAGGATGAAGGGAAGGGTGGGGGATAATGTGCGTGGGTGGGAGGGATGGGTGTGGGGGCGGTGGGGTTTAATTAGTGGGTGGGATGGGCGGGGTGTGGGTGGGAAGGCAAGGATGAGGGGGTGGACAAGGGAGGAAGAGGAAGTGGCGTGTTGTCGTATGACCAAGGAGCGTGGAATTGTACACACACGCGATGCTCTTAATCTGAAGCATCTATTTATCTATCTATCTAATATTTCACTCTGGCCACGTACGCAAGATTTTATTCAGCTTGGGAATAACCTTTAGTACTGGACGGAATACTAACTCCTTCAATCTGGTTCCTTTTTTTTATATATACTCTTACTGCTGCCAGACGATTTTATTCAACTTAAAAAATAATGCACAGAATTGTAGAGGTTAATTATAGGTACATTAAACCCTCTGATTCGAAAAAAGATTATGCTATGGTGAATAAAATCGTCTGGAGTTAGGTAGACGACATTTAAAAGTTAGTCCTTCTACGTGCTATACACCCCCACATGTCACCATTTCGGCGCTAACACCCACCGTCCATATTGAATACATGCTAAGGCTGTCTCATACAGAACTGGTGTTTTGGTATTACAGGTGGGTGTTTTTACATGGCGGGGATCAGGGCTACATCTTACTGGTATTTGAAAGTGTTTACTAAGCTGGGGGAAAAAAATGTTCTGGAAATGATAATGTGTTAAAAGTGACATTGTAGCACTCCATATTCTGAGAAAGTCTAAGGTATTTCTCTCTCTCTCTCTCTCTCTCACCTGCCCCACTGAGCTTGTGTTAACTGTTTCACAATTAACCTCGCAGGGGGTAGGTATCAGGTGAGGGGGCTGGCAGGGGAGGAAAATAATGACAGCAGGGGAGGGAAGGAGTGGTGGCAGGGGAGGGAAGGAATGGCGGCAGGAGAGGAAGGCAGAAGTGGAAGGGGAGGGGGTAGTGGTGGCAAGGAAGGGAAGCAGTGGTGGCAGTGGAGGGAAGAAGTGGTGCAAGGGGGCAGAAGTGGTGGCAGAGGAGGGGGATAGTGGTAGCAGGGGAAAGAAGTGGTGGCAAGGGAGGAAAGTAATGGTTGCAAGGTAGGAAGGCAGAGACGGCAGGGCAGAGGAGTAGTGGTGGCAGGGGAGGAATGGAGAGGTGGCAGGAGTGGGGAGTACCAGTTCACCATCCTCCTTTCATGAGCTAGGGAAGATGTGGGGTTTTCATATCACCAGGCAGTGGAGCCACCAGTTTATATCAGTGCCACCACAAGAAGGCCTCCCTCTGCTGTACTATCTTTTTCTATTACGTCTGTGACTAGGTTTAAATCTTAGCATTAAGGCCGGAAAGCCTCTTGGGGACCGTAGAGTCTGTGTGGCCTGTGTATCTTTGTAACTCTCCAGCACCAATGTACGGATCAGCCTCTTGAATCTGATGACAAACTTTTCTTTTTCATCCAAGGACGAATTTACTCAACTATATACAAGAGCAGCAGTGGAGGGATTACCTACGTTCATCTCTAACCCCCTCAGTTCCAAAAGTATCTCTTGAGTCGAAGAAAATCGTCTGGAGATAATTGGAATAAACAAAATAGAGACGCCAGGGCAGTGAAGGGGTTAATGATGGTGGGTGAGGCGGCTGTAGGGGGCTAATTAACTCTGGCTCACCTGTTCTGCTCCAGCCAAGTTACTGCCACCACAACAACCATCGCCCTCCCTCCCACCCCTCAAGGTTCATCTTATTCTTTCTGGGCGATTTTTTTTTTTTTTTCTCAATTTGAACGAGGCCTTTGGTAATGAGGGGGTTAATGAAAGCAATTATCCAACCCCCCAGTTCGAAGAGTCTCCTATATGAAAATAAATAAATAAGTAAATAAACAAATAATAAAGTGGAAAATAAGTCACTAATTAAAAAGTGTTAACCTCTTCACTTCGATGACGTCAATTTAAATTTTACTTTTGCTCTCTCTCGTCGATTTTTTTTTTTTTTTTTTTTTTTTATGCCAGGAGATCTGAATGGGTTAGATCCAGCCTTCTTTAATGGGACGCACAGTGTAATAAGTAAAATAAATCGCTGAGGAAAATGTGAAAAGAAAAATCACAAACTGACGAAAATACAGGTCAATGGGTCGTATTTTAAGTGACTCGGGATATTTCGTAACAACTCTCCGGGACCAATTTATCCTGTATATTAAATTTCATTATCCTCTTGTGTGTAACAGCTCTTATGTCGGGTGGTGTACTGTACAGAATAAATCGCTAAAGGACGGGTGATACGAGGCCTGCTATGACAGAACACAGCTGTGTGTGGGGTGGTATAGTTTGAGAAATAAATCGCTAAAGGACAGATGCTACGGGGCTTGCTATGATACAACACTGCTGTATGTGAGGTGGTACAGTGTGAAAAATAAATCGCTACAGGACAAGTGCTACAGGGCCTGCTATGATAGAACACAGCTGTATGTGAGGTGGTATAGTGTGAGAAATAATTCGCTAAAGGACAGGTGTTAAGGGGCCTGCTATGATAGAACGCAGTTGTTTGTGGGGTGGTATAACATGAAGAATAAATCGCTAAAGGACAGGTGTTACGAGGTCTGCTATGATAGACGACTGCTGTTTGTGGGGTGGTATAACATGAAGAATAAATCGCTAAAGGACAGGTGTTACGGGGCCTGCTATGATAGAAGACTGCTGTTTGTGGGGTGGTATAACATGAAGAATAAATCGCTAAAGGACAGGTGTTACGGGGCCTGCTATGATAGAAGACTGCTGTTTGTGGGGTGGTATAACATGAAGAATAAATCGCTAAAGGACAGGTGTTACGGGGCCTGCTATGATAGAAGACTGCTGTTTGTGGGGTGGTATAACATGAAGAATAAATAGCTAAAGGACAGGTGTTACGGGGCCTGCTATGATAGAAGACTGCTGTTTGTGGGGTGGTATAACATGAAGAATAAATCGCTAAAGGACAGGTGTTACGGGGCCTGCTATGATAGAAGACTGCTGTTTGTGGGGTGGTATAACATGAAGAATAAATCGCTAAAGGACAGGTGTTACGGGGCCTGCTATGATAGAAGACTGCTGTTTGTGGGGTGGTATAACATGAAGAATAAATCGCTAAAGGACAGGTGTTACGGGGCCTGCTATGATAGAAGACTGCTGTTTGTGGGGTGGTATAACATGAAGAATAAATCGCTAAAGGACAGGTGTTACGGGGCCTGCTATGATAGAAGACTGCTGTTTGTGGGGTGGTATAACATGAAGAATAAATCGCTAAAGGACAGGTGTTACGGGGCCTGCTATGATAGAAGACTGCTGTTTGTGGGGTGGTATAACATGAAGAATAAATCGCTAAAGGACAGGTGTTACGGGGCCTGCTATGATAGAAGACTGCTGTTTGTGGGGTGGTATAACATGAAGAATAAATCGCTAAAGGACAGGTGTTACGGGGCCTGCTATGATAGAAGACTGCTGTTTGTGGGGTGTTCGTTTCTCGGCTCAGTGTGTCTGTGGTTGACGGGTCGGTGTTTACCTTTGGCTGGCCAGCAGACACAGGCAAATGTTGACCTGCGTTACGGTACACACGATGATGGTGAGGCGGGGCAGGGGTGGCAAGCACTGACTGACACAAACACACTGACATACATACACACATACAAAAAAAAATACACATACATGCATACGTGTGTGTGTGTGTGTGTGTGTGTGTGTGTGTGTGTGTGTGTGTGTGTGTGTGCGTGCGTACTGTAGATGCATGCGTGTCAATGTGTATTAAGCACATTTAATCTACAACCAATCTTCTTAAATGCTTCCGGGTGGCTATGTCAAGGTTAGCTTTCATCTCTGTAATGGTGCTGTTGAATGGCACTTCTTGGAAACTGAACTGTATGTCAGGATATAAGCCAGACGTCCCATATATTAGTTATGTGTGTGTGTGTGTGTGTGTGTGTGTGTGTGTGTGTGTGTGTGTGTGTGTGTGTGTGTGTGTGTGTGTGTAGAGAGAGAGATGAAATATTAGCTAAAAGAGGAAAGTTACAAGAAGAGATGAAATATTTGATAGTAAATTGACAAGTTGAAAATTTAAATATTAGCAAAAAAAGGACAGTGACGAATAAAAGAGGCAAATTAGTGGGCAGGATAACATGCCAAGCCTCTCTCAGCCTAGATGCATTTGCCAAAAGTGGGAATTAAGCAGCAGAAGAGATGAACTATTAGGTAAGTTCAGCCTGTAAATGCACCGGGTTCACGTTTCAGATGAACCTGAGGCTACGACAACAACAAAAACTACTACTACTACTACTACTGCTCCCTTTCTCTCTTCTCTTCTCCCCCTTTCCCCTCCTCCCCCTCCCTCTCCCCTTCTCTCCACTCCCCCCCGCGTTGCCTCATAACCGTGGAGGCAGAATTGGAATGGCAGTGGCCGTGGTGAGTCGGGTTACGTTATAATTACGCCTTAATGATAACCGTAAATCCTCATTTCAATACACACAGGGGGCCATAAATCCTCCCACGGCGCCCACCCCCTGCGTTGGAGCGGGAGGGGCAGGGGGGGGAGGGGGCCGGTAGGGGGAGTGGAGGGGGCTGATGGAGAGGGAGAAGGAGGGAGAAGGGATGCTTGGAGGTGAGGTAAGGGTGGGGGGCAGAAAGGGTATGTTGGGGGATGACTGGTGGTGGATGGAGGAGAGATGGAGGAACCTGACAAGGACTCTCTCTCTCTCTCTCTCTTCCGATCCTCCTCAACCCACGAGTAAGCGTAATTACACACAAAACACTCCTATCATCTGTAATTTTTCCTTCGCTCCAAGCTTCAATAATTTCTCTATCATACTTCATCCCTCAATAGTCTCTCTCTCTCTCTCTCTCTCCTCTCTCTCTCTCTCTCTCAGAATTCATTACTCTCCCCCTCTGGCTGGCCGCGAGTCCATTTAGACCACCACTTCAGTCCACTTCTGTTTATTCGGCCCAAGAATTTATTAGACTGTCGAACCCTCCTCCTTTCCCTCCCTTCTCACCCTCGTCTCCCATCCCCCTCCTCTCTCCCTCTCTCTGTACACTATTCTATGTCCCCCTTTTCCTCTTTATTTTTGTCTTCCACTCTCATCTAATTATCTCTGTCCTTTCTCCTCATTTTCCTTCCTTCCTTCCATCCTTCCTCCTCCTCCTCGTCTACTGTCTTCTTCTTCTACTACTTCTTCTCCTCTTCCTCCTCGTCCTCCTCTCTCGGTCACTGTCATGTCTCTATTACCCTCCACATGGTCAATTTTAAGACATACCAATTTTAACCCCTACGGCCTTTTTCCATAGAGGTCATTTTGTCACAACCTTGTCCCTTTCAACCTGGTCACACTCTCTCTCCCTCTTCTACCTGGCCACACTCTCTCTCCCTCTTCTACCTGGCCACACTCTCTCTCCCTCTTCTACCTGGCCACACTCTCTCTCCCTCTTCTACCTGGCCACACTCTCTCTCCCTCTTCTACCTGGTCACACACTCTCTCTCCCTCTTCTAGCTGGCCACACTCTCTCTCCCTCTTCTAGCTGGCCACACTCTCTCTCCCTCTTCTACCTGGCCACACTCTCTCTCCCTCTTCTACCTGGTCACACACTCTCTCTCCCTCTTCTACCTGGCCACACTCTCTCTCCCTCTTCTACCTGGCCACACTCTCTCCCTCTTCTACCTGGCCACACTCTCTCTCCCTCTTCTACCTGGCCACACACTCTCTCTCCCTCTTCTACCTGGCCACACTCTCTCTCCCTCTTCTACCTGGCCACACTCTCTCTCCCTCTTCTACCTGGTCACACACTCTCTCTCCCTCTTCTAGCTGGCCACACTCTCTCTCCCTCTTCTACCTGGTCACACACTCTCTCTCCCTCTTCTAGCTGGCCACACTCTCTCTCCCTCTTCTACCTGGCCACACACTCTCTCTCCCTCTTCTACCTGGCCACACACTCTCTCTCCCTCTTCTACCTGGCCACACACTCTCTCTCCCTCTTCTACCTGGCCACACACTCTCTCTCCCTCTTCTACCTGGCCACACACTCTCTCTCCCTCTTCTACCTGGCCACACACTCTCTCTCCCTCTTCTACCTGGCCACACACTCTCTCTCCCTCTTCTACCTGGCCACACACTCTCTCTCCCTCTTCTACCTGGCCACACACTCTCTCTCCCTCTTCTACCTGGCCACACACTCTCTCTCCCTCTTCTACCTGGCCACACACTCTCTCTCCCTCTTCTACCTGGCCACACACTCTCTCTCCCTCTTCTACCTGGCCACACACTCTCTCTCCCTCTTCTACCTGGCCACACACTCTCTCTCCCTCTTCTACCTGGCCACACACTCTCTCTCCCTCTTCTTATAATCCCCACCCCACAATTTTCGTTTCTCCACTTCACATCCATATCCCTGTTCTCTCTCTCTCTCTCTCTCTCTCTCTCTCTCTCTCTCTTATGCCTTCATTTTCCAGCCCAATGAAAGTAACATAGGAAGTAGTAGTAGTAGTAGTAGTAGTAGTAGTAGTAGTAGCAGTAGTAGTAGTTGCACCCCCAAGCTCATCTTAACGTGAACCCAGTGGACTGCAGGCTGAAACTGCCCTATTTCTGCAGTCCACCATCCTCCTTTCGGGGATATGGAGGGGACTGAGGGACGTTTGCAATAACCGGGCAGCTCCACCGCCGGGCCATATCGGTACCACCACGCGAAAGCGGCCCTCAGCAGCAACGAGACAGAGAGCACGGTAAACGGCCCATCTCATACAACCCCCACCGAGGTGTAGGGGCCCGAGGCTAGGCTATCAAGGTAGGTAGATTTAAGGGTAGATGATCAGTCCACTACCCTTGATGGCACTATATGATAAAAAAAAAATAATAAGATCGGATTAATTATGGTAACAGCCAATCCCATATGACCATCTTCGAGGTGTAGGGGCCCGCGGCTAGGCTTCCACATCAAGTACATTTACGGGTACCAGGCTACATCCCTTGATGGCATGATATGATTGAAAAACCTCCTGTCACCTCAGAATCAAATCAAACGAAAATCCATCCATATTAGCATCCCCGAAATCCAGGTATCAGAGGCTGGCCTATCGCAGTTCAGTATCTTTATGGGTAGATGACCAGGCTACTCCCCTTTGTGGCATTAAATGATCGGAAATACCTCCAGTCACCTCTTAAGGATTGAAGAAACATGTGTGAAGAATGGCAGTGACTCGGACCGGGGCATGCCAACCACTAGACCACCAGGGAGTACGGAAATCGTCTTGACTGCGGCCTGGACGTGTGTTCCTAATTATTAAGAGTTCATCCGTTTTTACCAGGTAGAGGAAAATATGAGAGTGGCAGAGAGGGGAGGGAGAGAGAATGGGAGGGAGGAGTGTAGGAAAAAAGGTGGGGGACGGAAGGGGGAAGAGAAGCGAAGAGGGAGAGGGAAGAGAAGGAATAGGAGAAGCGAAGAGTGAAGGGGAGAGAAGGGGGAGGGAGGAGAGTTAGAAAGAAGGTAGGGTATGGATGTGGGAAGAGATGCGGTGAGGGAGGGATGGGAAGAGAGAAGCAGAGAGGAAGGGGAAGGAGAGAAGAGAGATGGGAGAAGAAGTCAGCAGGGGGGAAGGAAGGACGCGAGAGAGGTGAGGAGTGGGGGAGGGAAGAACAACAGAGGGTGAAGATGTGAGAGAGGAGGAGAGCAAAAGGAAATTGGGGTATCACAGTATTTTTGTTATGTTGCCTTCCTTATCTTCACCTCTCGGAATTAGATATCACAGCCAGTCTCTCTATAACAGCCACGAGAGGATCAGTGGGTCTGTTGCTGTGCTGTCCTTTGTACTCCCTTGTATATATATGCAATGATTTATGTAGAGAAACCCCAAGGTGAGCAGGAACATCTTTAATACTTAGGTGACTGTTCAGATGTTTAGATGTTGAGATATTCAGATGTTTAGATGGTCATATATGCACACGCTCAGATGTTCAGATGTTTAGATGTTCTGATGTTCAAATATTCAGATATTCAAATATTCAGATGTTCAAATATTCAGATGCTCACACGCTCCTAATCAAGTTGGTGCTTCACTTCATGTTACGACTATGCCTCCCCCACACATAATGTACTGTATCGTCGAAATAATTTAGTCTATCTATCTATCTATCTATCTATTGCCAGACGCCATAATCCCGTAAGGGGTGGCCATTTGACTCTGAGTTATTGCTTTACGGGGAGGGGCACTAACCCTCCACGAACCCACTTGTTGACACGTAGGGAGCACGTATGGTTTGGTTATATGGTTACCACCCAGCGTTTAGTCCTAAATAAACACTGCTTGTATTATCGATAAATGGCTTTGCAATATCAACTGGATGAAGCCCCATATTAATGCATAACAGTACGTCAACCTCCACTCTATTATTACCTATCTATCTATCTATCTTTTGCCAGACGCCTTCATCCTGTAAGGGGTGGCCACAAACAAATCGCCTCCATGTCGCCCTGTCCCTCGCCATTTCGTTGCCCTGCCCCCAGCTGAAACCCCCCCTCACTCATATACCTCTCCACTCCATGCCTCCCTCTCATCCTCGGCCTCCCCCTCCCCCTTCCCCCATGCACCTCACTCACATACACTCGCCTCGTTAGTTTCTCGCTTTCCATCCTCCCTACATGTTAAAAATATGGCCTTAAAATTACATACTTTGCTAAAAAAAACATGTTTGTTCGGTATCTATATTCATCTACAGGTCTGTTATGCCGGTTAAATAACAATCCTGTACAAAAACATGCGCCGCTATGCTACAAAGATTATTTCAGTAACCGTGAATGTGGAGAAAATGCTGAACTGTATTTTGAAGTTTGATGAGGAGATTTCGGAACGGGGAAGGGAGGACGCGAGAGAAAAAGGAAGGAAAGAAGACTGGAATGAAAAGAGGGAAAGGGGAGGGGAGAAGAATACTGGAATGAGAAGGTGAACAGGAATAGGAGGACATGAGGAAAAGGAAGGGGAGAAGACAGTGATGATAAGGGGAAATGGGAGGGAAGGACACGAGAGGAAAAGGAAGAGGAGAAGAAGACTGGGGTGAGAAGGGGTAAAGGGAGGGGAGGCTACGAGATGAAAAGTAAAGGGTGCAAGTAGGGATGATATGGGGAAAAGGGGGAGGACACGAGAAGGAAAGGAAGGGGAGACCAAGACTGGGGTGAGAAGGGGAACAGGAAGGGGAGGACGTGAGAGGAGAAGGAAGGGGAGAAGAAGACTGGGGTGAGAAGGGGAAAGTGTTTTGGAAGGGAGAAGAAAACTGGGAGAACAAGAGGATAAGGGAGGGGAGGACACGAAGGAAAAACGAAGGGGAGAAGACAGGGATGACGGGAAAAGAGGGCAGGAGGCAGAGGAAATGGGGAAAAGTGAAACCAGCAGGAAATGAAAAGGAAAAAGTGAGAGCAAAGTGAAACCAACTGGCAAATGTGAAGAAAGCGAGGATAAAGGGAATGCGGCAGGAAAACGTGAGGAAAAGTAAAACCGGCAGGAAAACTTGAAGGGGAAAAAGGGAAGAGGTGAAAATAGCAGGAAAAAATGAAAGTGAAACTGGTAGGAGAAAAAAAAACAGAAAATGTGAGGAAAGTAAAATCGACAAAAACAAAAAGGTGAGGAAAAAGTGAAACCGGCAGGAAATGTGGAAGGAAAAAATGAAACAGCTATATAGGAAAGGTGAGGGAAGGTGACACAGGCAGGAAAAGTGAGGGAAGGTGAAACAGGCAGGAAAAGTGAGGGAAAAATGAAACCAGCACGAAAAACGGGAAGAAAATCTGAAATCTGCAAAAAAGGTGAAGGAAAAATGAAACAGGCAGGAAAAAACCGAGAAGTAAAACCAAGGGGAAATAAAGAGAGGAAAAGTGAAACCGGCAGGAAAAAAGTAACAAGGAAAACCAGGTAGTCAGGAAAAATGTTCAGGGAAATTCTGTTGGACGGGATGCATAAAAAATCTTAATTGTTTGGTTTCGTGTAATTGTTTTCAGAAGTTTGTAAACAAGTGAAAGTCAAGCTAATTGGACGGGAAATACTTGGAGGAGGAGGAGGGGACGAGATGGAGGAAAGGAGGGAGGAGGGAAGGACATGAGGTGGAGGAGGACAACAGGAAGGAGAGGAAAGAAGAGAGATGAGGGGAAGAAAAGGAGAAAGACCAAATGGGAGAAATTGAGAGGACGAGAAAGACGGAGGGGGAAAGAGAAAGGGGAGGCCAAATGAATGGGGAGAATAAGGAGGAAGGAAGGAAAAGAGGAAGGAGGAAGGGAAGCAGAGAGAAGGAGAATACAAGATGGCCAGAGGGAGGAGGAAAGGAAAAGAGGAGGATGGGAGAAAGAAGGAATACACATGAGGGACAAGGAATGGAAAGCGGGGGGAAGGGGAGAAAAGAGGAGGGAGAGGAGGACAAGGCAGAGGACAGGAGAGAGAGAGAGAGAGAGAGAGAGAGAGAGAGAGAGAGAGAGAGAGAGAGAGAAAAAAAAATGAAGGGAAGAGGGAATGGGGATGAAATAATGTAGAGAGTGGACTGGTAAGTGAAGAAAGGGAAGCTGAGAAGGAAGTATGAAAGGACAGAAGAAAAAATGGTTGAGGCACACACACACACACACACACACACACACACACACACACACACACACACACACACACACACACACACACACACGATTTGGCCTAGGTAAATAAACTCTGGCACGGAGAAATTAACAGGGAGGGTGAGGAGGAGGCAAGGAGAGATGGGAGGAGTGAGAGTAGGAGGAAAGGGTGGGATGGAAGAAAGATGGAAGGAACGGAGGGAGGGAAAGAATGGACACAGGGATGGACGAGAAGGAAGGAAGGAAGGAAGGAAGGATCGAAAGAAGGAAGGAAGGAAGGCAGGAAGGAACATGACTAACATGAGGAAGGAGAGGTGGGAAAGAAGGAAAAATGAGTGAAGGAATGAAGGAAAGGAAGAGGCAGAGGGAAGGAGGGAGGTAAAGAAAGACAGAAGAAGGGAAGGGATGGAAGAGACGGGAAGGAAGAGAAGGAGAGGATGGAGGGAGGGAGGGAAGAGAAGGAATGAAGGAAGGGAGGGAGGTAAACATGACATTAAGAAGGAAGGCAAGAACTAGAAGGAATAAAAGAAGCAAGAGAAGGGAAAGAAGGAAGGGACGAAGGAAGGAGGGAAGGGAGAGAAGGAATGAAGGAAGGGAGGGAAGGAGGGATGGAAATAAAGGGGAGACTCCAAGGGTCCTAAAGATGTGGCTTTGACAATAGATTTTTCTTCGGTAGGGGACGACATATGGTTTACTGGGAGGGGGAGGGAGAGGGGGAGGGGAAAGGGGGAGGGAGAAGAGGAGGGATAGAGAGTAAGGAAGAAAGGAGGTGGAGAAGGCAGAGGGAGGAGAGGTGGAGAGGGGGGGTAAGGGAGGAGCAGAGGAGAAAGGGAGAGAATGGAGAGACATGGAGGGCGGGGGAAACAAGTCGAGGAGACGGGGGGGAGGAGAGGAAGGGAGAAAGATAGAAGTGCGATCGGAATACAAAGGAGTACAAGGGAATTCAAACAGCAAAGACTTCTGGGTCCTTTCGTCGCTGTTTATTAGAGGGAAAGTTATAAATGACAAAGCTGTTTCATAAGTTAGACAGGCGTAGGAAAGAAGGAAGGGGAGGAAAAAGAGGACAAGTGGAGGAGAGGAAGACAGGAGAGACGGGAGGTAGAGGGTAGGGAAGAGTAGAGAATGGTGGGGGGAGAGAGAGAGAGAGAGAGAGAGAGAGAGAGAGAGAGAGAGAGAGAGAGAGAGAGAGAGAGAGAGAGAGAGCAGGAAAGAATTAAAGAAGAGGAAAAGGAGGAAAGAAAGGGGGAAGGGGGACAGGTGGGCAAGAGGACAGGAAGATGAGAGAGGATAAAGGTCTAGAGGGAGAGGAAAGAAGAGGTGATGAGAAGAGGGAGAAGGAAGATGGAGGGAAGGAAGGAAGAAGGAGTATGAAGGCAGGAAGACAGGAAGAGACAAAGTGGTGATGAAAGGAAGCAAAAAATGTTGAACCCCCCAAAAAACTACAGCAGGCCATAAAAGCTGAAGGCCAGGGAAGAATGTTAACAGCCACCAGAAAGAATGTGCACGGGGAAGGGAAAATGACACACACACACACACACACACACACACACACACACACACACGAATACTTGGGTGTAATGATCTTAATAAATAAACAAGGAAAAGGTGCAAAAGAGTCTCCTAATTAAGCAAAAATACAGACCAATATATAAGACAATTGTAAGAAGCGAATGAGAGGCATATATGACAAAGGCTGTATTTTGACAAGAGGAGGAAAATGAAGAAGGGGATGATGTATTAAAAAGGAGAGAAGAAGGAAAGGAAGAGGAGAAAAGAATGGGAAGAAGAAAGAGGAAGAAGGAAGGAAAATGAGGTAAGAAGGACGGACAAACTACGAGGTGGAAAGGAAAAAGAGAAGAATAAAGAATACACAGAAAGGAAGTAAACACGAAGAGGAAATAATGTGGGTGAAAGAGATGAGGAGGAGGAGGGCTAGAAAACGTTTAAGAATGACAGATCGAGTCTCCAGAAATGACAAAGAAAAACGGATGGTGGTGGCGTGAGGGGTGGAGAGGTCGAGGAGGGAGAAGGGAAGGAGGAAGGGCAGGATGGAGAGAAAGAAGGAGCCAAGAAGGGAAGGAAAGAAAGAGACAGGGAAGGAAGGAAAGAAGGAAGGAGAAAGGAAAGGAAGGAAAGAAAGAAGGAGACAGGGAGAGAAGGAAGCAGGAAAGGATGGAAATAAAGAAGGAGGTAGAGAAGGAAGGAATGAAAGAAGGAGACAGGGATGGAGGGAATGAGGAAGGGGATGGTGAGGGAGAGGTCGAGGAGGGATGAAGGAATGGAAGGAAAGGGGGAGGATGGGATAAAAGGAAGGAAGGATGAAAAGATGGAAAGAAGGAAGGAAGGAAGGAAGGAGGGAAAAGAAAGACAAGTGAGAAATTTAATATAGCAGGAGAGAAAATGGAGGAAGAGATTAGGTGACAAGACTGATGGATGAAGAAAAAAAGAAGAGGGTGGAAAGGGGGGAAGGAATAAGGAGTAGAAGAGTAAAGAATATAAAATGAAGGAGGAAAAGGCAGGTGGAGAGACGGGAAGGAGGGAAGAAGGAAGAATAGGAATGAGAAAGAGAAACAAGGAAGGAAGAAAAGGGGGTAAGGTAACAGGGAAAGATGGAAGAGGAAGAAAAGAGGAAGTAAGTGGAATGGAAATAGATGGGGAGGAAGAGAAAAGAGTAAATAAACTGTAAGAAAATGGAATTAAAGAGAGTAGGTTGAAAGAGTAAGTAAAGAGGAAAAGAGAGTAGGAAGAGAAAGTACGTAAAGAGTTGATGGAGAGAGTAGGTAGAGAGTGTGTACAGGCAGCAGGTAGAGAGTGTAGGTACATAGTTGGAAGAGAGTGGACGTAGAGAGCAGGGGGAAGGAGTAGGAAAAGAGAGTCAATAAAGAGAGTAGGTAAGGAAAGAATTCAAAGGAGAGAAAGAAGCCAAATAAGAGAAAGAGATTTCAAAGGAGGGAAAGAATTCACAGGAGGGAAAGAAGTCAAGGGAGATAAAGAAGGGAATTCCATTTCTCTCTCTCTCTCTCTCTCTCTCTCCCCCTCTCTCTTTAACTCTACCTCCCTCGAAGCTGTCCCTCCCTGTCCCTTCCTCATTTATCTCCCTCCCCATAATCCCTCCCTCCTCTCCATCACTCTCTCCTTTTCCTTATTCTTTCCTTCCTCTCTCCTTTTCCCTCTCAATCCTTTCCTTTTCTCTCTAATTCTTCTTTTTTCTCTCCGTTACGTTTCCGCCTTTCCCTCTTTCTCTCTACTTTCTATTCTTTCCCTCTACTGTCCTGTCATATATCCTCTCTCTCTCTCTCTCTCTCTCTCTCTCTCTCTCTCTCTCTCTCTACTGCCTCGAGTTTGCATACGTATTGAATTTTCCTTGTCTGTTTGCATACGTATGTCCACCTGTTTTTCTTCTTCAACTTAAACATTTCTTCTCCTCCTTCTTCTTCTTCTTCATCTTCTTCTCCTCCTCCTCCTCCTTTTCGTTTTCTACAGTAGTTAAAATTTATAAAGACGTCATTGTACTGAAAGGGTGAATCTCACTTCACGTCCTTCAGTCTCATATTTGGCTTCATATTTTCTTTCATATTTTTTTCCTCTCAATCTTCATCTCATCGCTCATTTTTTTTCCTGTCTCCTTTTGTTCTATTAATTAACATTACCACCAATTTAATTATAGTTCCCTGTTTTTCTTTTCTATTTCACTGCCCTTGTTTAATTTCGTTCATTTTCAAGATAATTTTCCTTCCTTTCCTCCCGCATTTTTTTGTTTTTCCATATAGCCATCTTTTTCTCTCCCTGTCTTTCTACTTTTACCTCTCTCTCTCTCTCTCTCTCTCTCTCCCTTCCTTCCCCTAACCTTCTCACCACTCCCCTACCACTCTCCCTTCTTCGCTTGCATCTCTCTTCACTCTCACGTCGCAACCTTTTCTCCTTTCAGTAATTTCTCTCTCTCTCTCTCTCTCTCTCTCTCTCTCTCTCAATCCCCATCTACCTCCCCACCTCCTCCCCGCCAATAAAGTGAGATTATTGTCCTGTGTATTAGTGGGTGTAAAGAGGGTGGGAGACAATACAGCCAAGGCCCACCACACTTTATTACGAGGCTCCGTTAGGGTGGGGGGTGGGGAGGGCTGGGTGGGGTGTAGGGTGTACGGAGGACTGGGTGGGTGAAATGGGTGTAGGGAGGATTGGATGGGTGAAATGGGTGTAGGGAGGACTGGGTGGGGGAAATGGGTGTAGGGAGGACTGGGTGGGGGAAATGGGTGTAGGGAGGACTGGGTGGGTGAAATGGGTGCAGGGAGAACTGGGTGGGTGAAATGGGTGTAGGGAGGACTGGGTGGGTGAAATGGGTGTAGGGAGGACTGGGTGAGTGAAATGGGTGTAGGGAGGACTGGGTGGGTGAAATGGGTGCAGGGAGAACTGGGTGGGTGAAATGGGTGTAGGGAGGACTGGGTGGGTGAAATGGGTGTAGGGAGGACTGGGTGGGGGAAATGGGTGTAGGGAGGACTGGGTGGGTGAAATGGGTGTAGGGAGGACTGGGTGGGGGATATGGGTGTAGGGAGGACTGGGTGGGTGAAATGGGTGTAGGGAGGACTGGGTGGGGGAAATGGGTGTAGGGAGGACTGGGTGGGGGAAATGGGTGTAGGGAGGACTGGGTGGGGGAAATGGGTGTAGGGAGGACTGGGTGGGGGAAATGGGTGTAGGAAGGACTGGGTGGGGGAAATGGGTGTAGGGAGGACTGGGTGGGGGAAATGGGTGTAGGAAGGACTGGGTGGGGGAAATGGGTCTAGGGAGGACTGGGTGGAGGGAAATGGGGGGAGGGGGAGTGTTGGTGTAGCAGCTGTAGCCTTAGGTTCATCTGAAAAGTGACACATTCTATATTCCTGTTATCCCTCTGCGATTTTGTTAAGCTTAGTAAATGACCTTGGAGACCATTGCCTATGTCTTCATTTATATCTTCCGTACGAGACGTCTTACTTAAATACGGTACAGAGAACTAAACATAAAATACGTAAACAGACTGAAGGTACAACCAATACAACAATGCCAATCAATAAATCTTTCACAATACATATACACTACAAAATACACGATGATACACAATACACATATTTGTCTGTACACACGCCAAGTACTTCATTTCTTTCGTAACCAGTACTGCGTTACACTGCACGAGGCAAATTATAGGTATGTAATGGATGGTATGTTTGTAAGTACAGGCTCCAGCTGCCCAAACACGTCGATACACTGAAAAAGTTATATATTCAACACGCACTGCCTCGACCCCCTCCCCCCCTCTCTCTCTCTCTCTCTCTCTCTCTCTCTCTCTCACACACACACACACACACACACACACACACACACACACACACACACACACACAGGCTGACCATACGTTTGGGCAGAAGGAGAGGGAGGGGGGCTGACTCAACCCCTATTTACCCTCGCCAGAACAGTCCAGTATATAAACTTAATCAGCAAAAACATGGTCCCCCTCCCCCCTTCTGTCCCCCCTTCTCCCGTCCCCGTCCTTCCTGTCCCCTCTTCCTCCCCTCTCTTCACTTATCTCCCCCTTTCTCGACCCTGTCCTTCCCCAACCCCCCTTGTGCTCCCCTCTCCCGACCCATCCCTTTTCTATCCTCCCCTTCTGCCTTTCTCTCCCCCCCTCTTCCCTTCGTTTACCCCTCTTTTGCCACTATCCCTTCCCCAATCCCCCCCTAGGCCTCCCTTTCCCCTCTCCCACTGCTCTCCCCTCTCCTGCCCCCTCCCTCCCCTCCTTGGGACACGCGAGCTTGCACTTATACGCCCATACTTTTTTTTACTGCTGTTGTTGCCTTGACCGCACATCACACACACACACACACACACACACACAGGGGAACTGACGGACGGAAAATGTGACGAGACAATCAGTATCATCACCATCATCATCATCATCATGATAAAGTGCAGAAGGATATTAAACAGCCATATCCAAAAATAAATCTCTAAGGATGAGGTGTTAGGGAGTCTCCTTACCCGACCAGAATACAAGCCTTGGTAACACAGTGAATGAAATGAAGGAATTATACGCAAATCTGGACAAAGTATTTTGCTGAGGAGAAGCGGGTGTATCTCGTGAATATAATAACTACTCTAAATGTGGATATAATTTTTCGCTTTTATCTGTATACAACTATTTAACAGTACTGGTGTTCGTCTATTTATAAATCTGCTTCCCTTTTGCTGCTATTCTTGCTTTAACCTCATATTTCCTAGCACAACACGAAAAAGAAATGGTGGGAACGTAAAGTGCTATGCTACAGATAAATCGTTAAAATAGTATGTGTTTCCCATTCTTTCTGAACCGGACTCACATATTTATCTACTTTCATATCGCTTTTACTGTTGCTGGCTTGACGACACATAACGCAGCACATACCATAACAAAGGGGTGAGGACATAAAATACTGTGCCAGTTAATCCACTACCTTCATCACAAGATGCGAACAAAAACTACTGTCTCCTTGTCTGTCTGGCAGCAGGGTTACGAAGACGCTAATCATTGGATCAACGTGCATATGTATGGAGGTTTTCATACTAAGTTAGGTAGCCTAATGATGGTAGCCTAATTAAAACGAAACAAACATCATAGTAACAAAAACCTTAAGCTCTCTCCTAAGTCCCCCCCACCTATTTTACAGCGAGAGAAAACTTTGCACCCGTCGCCGCATTCGTTCGTCTACGTCTATAAACATGGATTTCTATAACTTATGGGTCTGGTGTCAAGGACGTCTGGTACACCTTGACATGTTACCTGCAGACATTCACACACTGGCACTGACTTTCCCTTCCCTGTCACTCACTCGCTCACCTACTCACTTTCCGACACAGATATAGTCATAAAAAGACACTGGCACAGACATAGAGACACAGACAGACGCAAACCGTATACACACACACACACACACACACACACACACACACACACACACACACACACACACACACACACACGCACGCACGCACGCACGCGCGCGGTGGACTGTAAATAAATTATGCGCGCTGTAGCAAACTCGAACTGTATTTGTTTTTAGCATTTTCATGAAGTAACACAAAAATACAACAGCATTTCCAAGAACCTTATCGTTCATATCATATATACCTTTTTCTGAACTCACAAATGTATTAAGTCTCTCTTGAATTCAGCTGCCTTTCTTTTTCATTTTTTCCCCTCACCTCACTGTTTTATCTTTCTCTATTCTTTTTCCTGCTTCTGCTCCAAAAAATAAACAAATGAATGAAAATAAACAAATAAATAAATAAATACATAAATGTAGTGCTGCCCACTTCTTCCTTCGCCTTCAGTATTCTGCTTCGGCGTCTGCTTTCCTCTATTCCTATTTCTCACATCCTTCGTGTTACTTCTTATCACTCTTCTTTCCGTTTAAGGTGGGCAGCTCCAGCCTGCAGTCCACCGGGGTAAAGATGGGGGTAGGACAGATACATGGCACAGACGGTGGAGTGGAGGACAGTTGTAGCAGACAGAGAGATTGTGTGAGTTTACTACCGTGACAGGGGATTAGGAAAAGGCTTGCATTCTAACTAAATTATGCAGGGCAAGTAGCATCCACCTGATAACGCTCTCTCATTTGTTTTTCTGTCCAACTGTCTAATCCAAGAATCAACCGATACTCTTAGTCCTTCACGCATACACACATCAGGTCTGGCACTGCCTTCCTCAGTCTGTATATCCCTCTGCCTATGACCTTCAGTCTTTTACATGCAACGTATCTAGGCATTTCGAAAGAAACTAATCTTGAATCTGGCTCTCTTTCATTCAGTTTTTCCTGGAAAGTACCTTTTTTCGAGCTTACAGGCTACGGTTCCATCTCCCTTGCATAAATAAATAACTAAATAAATAAATGGAGCACAAACACTGGACCATACAGATACCTGACGTGGTATGGTGTAAGCCTGACAAAGCCACGGGAGGGAGGGGAGATAAGGAAGATGGTAGGACAGATGTAAGGTACAGACGGTGGACCAGAAGACAGTGGCAGTAAACAGTGGTATGGTGTTGGTTTGGCTGTAAGATGTACCCCTCACCCCTCCCTTCTCCCTCTCTTTCCACTTCTCCCTCACCCTCCTTGTCTCCTGTTTTCCCCTCTCCCTCTCTTTGTCGTTCCTCTTCCCCTCTTTTTCTCTTCTTCTCCCTTTATTTCTTCCTCTCCTCCCCCTTTTCTCCCCGTCTCTCTGTCTTTCCCCTACTTTCTCCCCCTCCCCCTCTGTCTCCTTATCTTCCCCCCACTCTCTCTTTCCCCCTCCCGTTCTCTCCTTTCCTCCTTCCCTCTCCCTTCCTACAGTGAAGCACCCACGAGCCCACCTTACTATACCAGCGTAAGGGTCAACACACCAAGCACCTTAAGTCCCCCAGTAAACTCATTCCAGGCACATGCGTCGTAAAGGCCACCCTAAATTGATCTCGTTTAAGAGAGAGTGATAAATACGGTCGTAAATCCTAAGACCCGGTTATCGTAGGCCATGGAGACTCCCTGGTACTTCTTCATTACCTGCTAATTTTCTGTATACAGTGTGTGTTATATTTTGGGGTATGAGAGAATATAACACCAAATAATAACTCAAGACATAATTACATAACACACGGGATACATAACACAGGATATACAGAACGCTGAAGAGGGTATAAACGTTCAATATGTAAAATTTATAGTTTAGGAAAAGGAATCAGAAACCTTTCCAAGCCGACGTGAATGCGATCCCACGTCACCTTCCTTTACTCCGTCTCCCCTCCCAACCCCTCTTCTCCCCGCCCCACCAGGAAAGAGGGAGGACGGAAAGGGGAGTTACAAAGGGGTGCATAATACTATAAGCAGAAGATTGTCCTGTCGCTTCTCCTGCGTCTCTCATCATCATCATCACCATCACCATCATTTTCCTCCTCCTCCTTCTCCTCATTCTCCTCCTCCTCCTCCTCCTCCTCTACTTCTTCCTCCTCCTCCTCTTCTTCTTAGCAAAACATAAAGGCCCTCCCCCACATCCACTCTTTTAGCTGACGTCGAAAAGGAAAACGTGATATGCTTTTTTTCAATTTAAACTTGGATTAAAACTCTCATCTCTGCATCTTGAATGATAAGTTTTAGGAACAGATTATCTCTAGAATATGGTGCTAGTCACGAAGAAGTGCTACGGAGAAGATGAGAAGCCGTAGTGTTGTCTTATTTCGCCACTGAGCTACGGGGAAATAAGCTGCAACGGGACGAAAATCTGGTCACCAAGAATATGGGATGTGTGACAAGAATGACAACAATCACGCATTTTACAGATCTGTCATGGAAAATTGATAGCGAAATGTGCCCGTCTTCTCGGTGGCCAAGTGAAGTTCCCTTTCCATTCCGATTTATTTTTTAATACGAGTGGCTAATATCATTTTGTATGTTATTTATGCAGAGTATGGGGACATTAGAATGATTTATGTAACACAGAATAGGACGGTATGGTGTAATAAACAAAATAAATCGCTTAGGGAAAGAGGCTAGGGAGTCTCCTTACCCGACGAGAGCACGAGCCAAGGTGTCATCCAGTGGGAGTTAACCCCTTCAATCTCATGACCCTTTTTTGTGTCTTATTCTTGTAGCTGCCAGACGATTTTAGGAGGAACACTCTGGCTCTGGAGGGGTTTACGGATGCTGCAGCTAACCCTCCAGTTCAGTCTCTTGTGCTGAAAAAAATCGTCCGCAGGTAGCAAGAATAAAAACTGAAAATGGGTCTTCGGGTTGATGGAATTAATGGTGGGTGTTCCTTGCCCATATACTGCCAGAAGATTTCCTTACGCTGAAGAAAATCGTCTGAGGGTAGAAGGAGTACAGTGAATGGCGTCACTGTCCTGAAATGATTAAATAAAGACAGGAAATTAACGCAAAAACAGTGAAATGGGAGGGAATGGGGGACTAGAGAATTACTTGGGAAGGAAAGGAGACAGAATGTAAGAAATTGGGAGATGTGGAATGGGAGGGAGAGATGGCGAGGGATACGAGTTTTGAGGGAGGGAGGGAGGGAGGGAGGAGGGATAGGTGACGGGGAGGGAGGGAAGGACAGGAGTGGGGAGAGTAAGTGATGGGGGAGGTGGAATAGGGGTCCCTTAGGTTGTAAAACTGTTGTATTCTCCTACCGTCTCCCCCTCCTTCCCTACCGTTCCCTTCTCCCTCTCTCTCCCTACCTCCCGCTCCCCCTCCAACCTTCCTCACCTCAGTTTCCTACTTACCTCCCTCATTTCCATCTTCCCTCCCTCTCTCCTCTCTTCACCACAGACCATCTCCTAATTCTCTCTCTCTCTCTCCCTCTCTCTCTCTCTCTCTCTCTCACACACACACACACACACACACACACACACACACACACAATCCTTTAACAATCCCTCTCTCAAACTCCATCCCCCACTCCTCCTCCACACGTCTCGTCACTCCACCCTATCCTTACACAACCACCTCTCCCTCTACTCTCCTCCCTCCTCCCAATCCTTCTCTTATCCCTTTAAAATCCTCTTCTTACCCCCCCACCTTCCTCCCTGCCCTTGTCTCTTCCCCCTTACCTCCCCAAATCTCTTTAATAACTCTCCTCCCCATTACACTTTCCCCCTCCCCTCTCTCCTTTACAGTCTTCTCTTCCCCTTTCCCCCTACCAGTCTTCTTCTCCCTTTTTCCCTCCCCTCCCCTCCTTACACTCTCTCCCTTCCCCTCTCCCGTTTACACTTCCCCCCCTCCCCTCTCCCCCTTACACTTTCCCCTCCCCTCTCCCTTTACAGTCTCCCCCTCTCCTCCATCACCCTCTCTCCCCTTCCATCATCCCTTTAACAGCTCCCTCTCCCCCCCCCTACCCACACCGCCACCAAAGACCGCGCGAGCCAGACCAATTAGTCTCGGATTCCTTTAGGCTAGTACCCCCCTCCTGCCAGCCAGCCTAATGGTAAACAGTAAACAGGTAATAACGGAATGCATTAACAGGCCAACGGATTAATAATGACCTAAATAAACAAACACCTGTACATTAATTAACGGTAAACAGGTAACAACAGATACATATATTGGCTACCGTATAAATAACCATCTTAATTAAACGACTACCTCCGCATCATTACATCTTTTAGTGTGTGAGAAAGTCTAACCAACACAGCATCATCTTTCTCTCGTTAGACCACAGTTAGGGTCTGCAGTACAACTCTGGTCTTACATTACTATACAGCAGGATGGATATAAATTAACTTGTGATGTTTGGAGGAGGATTATATTACACAGCACCTCGCAGTTTAGGTACGCATCTCGTTGTTAGGCAGCATTTCGTAGTTACGCAGCATCTCGTAGTTAAGAAGCATTTCGTAGTTACGCAGCATCTCATAATTTTGTTACGCATCTCGTAGTTACACAACATCTCGTAGTTTTGTGACGCAGCATCTCGTTGTTTAGTTACGCAGCATCTGGTAGTTTAGTCGCAGTGTAGTTGCCGGTACGTATCTCGCTCTGTAGGTACGTATCTCGTATTGCAGTTACGCAGCATCTTACGCAGCATCTCGCAGTTTCTTCACAACGTTGGGATAAAGATGCCTGGTGTGGGTCAACAGTTCTGCCGTAGCCATCAGGCAGGTACAGCTGCCGTTAGAGATTTTTTACACGTATACAGATCGAGTAAGTGAGGCGGGACTGCAACCCATCCAACCCAGTCTGAACACTGGAGTTAAGTTAGCATATTCTCAGCGGTAAAGGAAACTCCCTGACACCTCTTCCTTACCGATTTATTTTTTGATATCTGGCTAAATTCGTTTTGTAAGTTATTTCCGCAGCGTATGGTGATATTAGAATGATTTAGGTAACACAGAAGAAGACGGCAAGATGTAATAACCATAATAAAGCGCTCAATAACAGGTGTTAGGGAGCTTCCTTAACTGACGGGAACACGGGAATTGGACAGTTTCAAGACGGTGGAAGGGAATTACTGACCGCAAATGCAGACTACGTTATAAATCACAGCTTCGTGTTAACTGCCAAAAGGCCACTGTGTCGAAAACCAATCCAGAGGCCACTGTGTCTCAAATCCATCATCATATTCATCAGTGTTGTTTTTAGGGACCGTGGCGGGGCGGCGGGCCAGAACGGGGCGGCGGATTAAGGAGGCCTTCCGAGAAAGAGTGAAAAGTGCGAGAGGAAAGAATGTGCTGAATAGTGACGGGTTGACGGGGGAGGGGGGGTGATTGGAGGGTGGGGAGGGGGAGAGGACTGCTGGGGAGAGATGAGGAGGGGAGGGGAGGGGTTGGGAGGGCCGGGGAGAAGAGACATGAGGGAAGAGGAGGAGAAAAAAGGGGAGGGCAAGGAAAGGGAGGAGAAGAATGGGGAGAAGAGGGAAGGGGAAGGAATGGAAGGGGTGGAGGGAACTGTGGGAATTAAGATGGGGAGGGGAAAGGGGGTGAGAGGAGGTGAGCAAGCAGAGGCTAGGGCTGGGGAGAATAGGGGTGGAAAGGGGAGAAAAAGAAAGGGGAATGGATGTGGAGGAGAGGGCTGGATAGAAGAGAGGATAGGTGTGGAGGGGAGCGGAGGTAAAGTGAGGAAGGAGGCGGGGGACATAGAGGAGGGGAGGGGAAGGAAGGGGAAGGCGGGGAATGGGAAGAAAGGGCTGGAAAGAACAGAGGAAGGGAGGGTAATGGAAGGACTGAGAGGCAGCAGACGTCCCTGTTTTGGTCTAGGTGCTTTGGGGTTCTGTATTTAATTACTTATATTGTACAGGGTCTGAGTGTGTAAGAGGATGGAGGATGATGGGAGGAGGCCAGTGCGAGGAATTATGAAGACTAAGAAAGACAGAGAAGATGAGATGAACAGCATGCAACAAAGAAGAGAGAACTGAGACAAAAGCAAGAAATGAGAAAAGAGAAGAGAGTCAGGGACCGAAGAGAGCCTGAAATGAGAAAGATGCGTGGAGGAGAGGAGCACACCCGTATAAGAAGAGCAACAGAGTGAGGAGAGGAGATTAAAAACACGCTAAAATGGAGAAATCGGCGAAAAACAAGAAAGGAAGGAGGAAAAAAAAATAAGCCTGACAGACGAGTGAAGATACGGCGAAGGGAGGAGCAGGAGGTCATGGACAGATAAGAAGGGCAACATAAGAATGAAAGAGCACGCTAAAAAGGACGAATAAAAATAGGTTATAAAGGAAGAAAATCAGGAAAGGAGGAAAATCAGGGGACGAAAAAGAGAGCCAGGCAGAGGACGGAAGATGCGATGATGAACAGATAAGAAGAGCAAGAGGAAGAGACGAGGGGATGGGGGGCATGCTAGACGGATATAAATGTTAAGAAAAAAGTGAGAAAAGAAGAAAGAGGGGACAACCAGGGGACGGAAAATGGAGTCAGGCAGAGGAAGGAAGATGCGATGAAGAGAAGGGCAAGAACAGATAAGAGGGGCAAGGGAATGAGACGAGGGGATGGACAGCAAGGTAGACAGAGAAAGAATGTTAAGAGAAAAATAAGAACAGAGGAAAAAGAGGACAACTAGGGGACGAAAAAGAGAGTCAGGCAGAGGAAGGAAGATGCGGTGAGGAGAGGAGCACGACCATATAAGAAACACAACACAAAGACTCCGGACTCGTGTCACCTCAGTAAACACTTTACTGCCCCACACCTCTTAAACTACCCGACCCCTCCCTCACCCTTGCACCCACGCCTAACAACAAATTCCTGAACTCCTTAAATCTCCTCCTGCTCTTCCTCCTCCTCCTGCTCCTCTTCCTCCTCCTCCTCCTCCTCCTCCTCTTCACCCACACGTTATAATCCACCCAATTCCACTACCACCTCTCCTCTCCTCCATCTCTTTAATGCAAATTAAAAATACGTGCTACACTCATTAATTCCCCTCTCCACTTTCGCGCACTTTCCCCATAAACCCTCACCACATTTTCCGTTCCTCCCCTCCGCTACCACACACACACACACACACACACACACACACACACACACACACACACACACACACACACACAGGGACGGAGGTGGGAAGTAAAAGAGGAGGAGGAGGGAAGAAGAGGGGAGGCAGGATGTGATGGAAGAAGGCGGAGACGGAGGGAAGTAAAGAAAGAAGGAAGGAAGGAGGTGAATAGGAAGAAGCAAGGAAGACAGGAGTGACAATGAAAAAAGAAGAAAGGATGGGGTAATAGAACGAAGGAGGGCAAGAAGAGAGGATGCAGAGGAAAGAGGGAAATAGAAGACGATGAGGAGAGAAGAGGAGGGAGAGACGGATGCTGGAAGGAAGAGAGAAAACCAGGAGAGAAAACTGTAAATCCGGAGGAGGGGGAGGGGGGGAGGCTTAACCACTGTAAAACAAGGACGAAGGACCAATGAGTGTATGACAAGCAATTAGGATGTTAACGACCCGCACCGCCCTGACCAGCATGTTACAGGGGCCATAAAATTGGTCTCTCTGTCCTACTCTTAAAAAATGGGTCGGTATTTGTGAACTTCTCTACAATTATGTCCTTTATCACTGCCTGTATATATGCTTCTCTCCACTCTTTGTGCTGGTAAGGGACGCCTTCATGTGATGGTACTGATATGACAGGGCGGTGGAGCTGCCTGGATATACAAACGTACCATGTGAAGATGTGTGGCAAGAACGAAGGCTGCTGGGCCTCAAAAGTCGGATTATTAGTTTGTACCAAAAGAAAACAATTAAAATGCAGGAGACAGGACGACGTGAAGGCGATTCTGGCAGATAGACAAAAAGATAGACAGATGGAGAGACAGACAGACAGACAGACAGAGAGACAGATAGACAGACTGATAGATAAAAAATATAATAGGCCTCAAACTGCCCCATTCTCTCCCTGTTCTAAATGTCCTCTGTAACATGCTCACAAACGACCCATAAATGACCGCCAGTAATGGCCTCCCTAGTACACCTTGGCCCCGTGTGTGTGTGTGTGTGTGTGTGTGTGTGTGTGTGTGTGTGTGTGTGTGTGTGTGTGTGTGTGTGTGTGTGTGTGATCACTGCCTACTCCCCTCCCCCCAGCTGTTCCTGTTCCTGTCTGCCACCAAGGCCCGCATACAGTCAGGGGCGTCGTCAGAATTCTGTTCTGTGTTTGTGTGTGTGTGTGTGTGTGTGTGTGTGTGTGTGTGTGTGTGTGTGTGTGTGTGTGTGTGTGTGTGTGTGTGTGTGTGTGTGTGTGTGTGTGGAGGGGGGTGCGTGTTGCGGTTGTCATTATTCTTGAGATGCAGCTGCTTGGGAAACATTACAAAAACATTCATATTAATAAAAATTATCGAAGGTTAAACAGCATAGGAAGCAACCCATAAAACAGTAATAGATGAATAAGTGAATAAAAACACAAATAAATGATTAAATTACTATAGTTCCATTCAGTTTGGTGTTTTGGAAAGGGGGGGTCTTGGATGCGCCCATGATTACGCCTTCAGTCCAGCGATCAACACAGACTTCGCCAAAAACTAGAGGAAAAAAAAAGTAAGTTTGCGCTGTTCCCATCAACCAAGTTTTTTACGGCGCCAGCAAAAATTGAGGGAGGGTGTGGTGGGAAAGGCGAGGATTAACACTGAAAGGAAGGAAGGGGAAGGGATGGAGGGGATTATGGGGAAGTAAGAGGGAAGGGGAGACGGAAGGATGGAGAGGAGCTTCCTGAATAAGAGGCGAGCTTAACAGATAAGGTGAGTTGACAGTAGTAGGGGGAGGACGAGGTGACTGGGTGGAGGAAGTGAATGAAGGGAAGTAATGAGTGAGTGACTGATGAAGAGGGCGGGGAGGAGGGGGAACTGGAGGGAGTGGCAGAGGAGGGAAAGGAAGAGGGAGTGGTACGGGAGGGGTGGGCAGGCACAAGAGGGGAAGTAGCAAGGAAGGGTAACGGAAGGGGTGGCATGGAACGGAAGAGGAGGACTGGTTGGGAGAGCTGAAGAAAAGGAAAAGGGGATGGAAGGTAGAGGTTGGGAGAGGGATGTGTGAGGAGAGAGAGAGAGAGAGAGAGGGAGAAACGTGACAGGAAAGATAAGAGGAATGGGAAGCGACAGAGAGATTAAATGAAAGGCAGGGAGGAGAGAGAGGGGGGTTGGAAAGGAGAGAATAAGGACGCTAATTGTGAGGAAGAGAGGGTGAACGGAAGAGAAGAAAGTGAAAGGAATGGAAGGAGGAAAAGAAGGTAACAAAAAATAGGTGAAGAAATGGAAGGGAATGGGAAAGAATGGAGAAAAATGGATGAGAATGGATGGACAACGACAGAAATCACATGACAAAATGCGATATGAAAGATGAGAAACAGAAAATGGGAAGTGGAAAATGAAAGAGGAGGGATAGGAGGGGACGGGGATGGCAGACGGCTGAAGTGACGAGGCGGGAGGGAAGGAAGAGAGAAAGATGATCAAGGAGGGAGGAAATGTATACGGGAAAATAAAAACCAAAGACTAAATTACATGGATATATAGTAGGAATTTTTATCTACTGAAGAGAAATTTGTATAAATGTATAAGCGAAGAGGTTTGTATTATTCACGGTCGACATTAACTTGGCCTAAATTTGCCTTGTCTCCATCTTGATTTCTGAGCTGTAACAGTAGATTTAAATGTAATTATAGTGTTAGTTTTTCATTCACACACACACACACACACACACACACACACACACACACACACACACACACACACACACACACACACACACACACACACACACACACACGGAGAGTAAAAATAAGTGAAGGAGAAAAAAGGATAAGCAGGAAAAGAGACAAAGGAAGGGAAGGAAAAAAGACATGAAAGAATAATGGAATGAAAGCAGGAAGGAAGGAAAGAAGAGGAAGTAAACAGGGGAAAACAAGAGAAACAAGAGAAAGAAGAGAAGGAAGGAAGGAAGGAAATGGGGAAAATATTTATGACAGGAAGGGTGGAAGGAAACTAACAGGAAGGAGACGAATGAAGGAAGGAAACAACAGGAAAGGAACAGAGGAAAGAAAGAAAAGGAGGAGAGGGAGGAAGGAAGGAAGGAAGGAAGGAAGGGGGAGAGAGAGAGAGAGAGAGAGAGAGAGAGAGAGAAGGAGGGGAGGCTTGGACACAGGACGTAAACATCACAGGGGGGTCCGTGGGGGGGAGGGGGTGCTTCCTCTCTTTGTCACGCCTCTTCCTTTTCATTAATATTGTTCTTTCTTTATACTCTTATTTTCCCACATTTTCCTGATTTTCTTCTTCTTCTTTTCCTTCTTTTTCTTTTCTTTTTTCTTTCTTATTTTTCGAGCAGGTGGAATTTCTCTCTCTCTCTCTCTCTCTCTCTCTCTCTCTTTCTTTCGGGGAGTGAAGGAAGACGGAAGGAGAGAAAAAACTTGAAGGAGAGAAGGTACAGTTGGAGAAGAGAGACGAAAAGAATAAACAAAAAAGAAATGGGTTTAAAGGAAGGAGGAGAGGGAAGAGGAAGGAAGGATGGAAAAGGAAGAATGGAAGGAGACGTCGAAGGGAACGAAGAAAGCAGAGAAGGAAACGTGAGGAAAGGGAGCAAGGCACCAGACTGAAGGAAATAAATGAAGGAGAGAAGGAAATGCGAAGACAGGACCAGATATGAGGAAAGGAAAAATATAAAGAAGAAAGTGAAAGAAAAATGTAAGGGTAAGAGAACGACAATGAGTAGAAAGGAAGAAGGAAGGAGGAAAAAGGAAGGAAGAAAAGATGACAAACAGGGATAAAGAGGAAGTAGGAAGGAAGGAAGAATGAAGGAAAAAAGAAGACGATGAGGAAAAAGAAAATAGGAAGGAAGGAAGACTGAAGAGACAAATATGGACGATAGAAAGAAAGAAGGAGGGAAGGAAGGAAGGAAGGAAGGAAGGAAGGAAGAAGGGAAGGAAGGAAGGAATGAAGGAAGGAAGGAAGAAGGGGGGAAGGAAACATGACTGAGGGAGAGTGTGGCCTCGGGGAAAACAGGAAACACACGTCGAAGGGACAACCAGAGGGAGCAAAAAATAAAAGTACGTGACAGTAGCGCTGAGGGAGGGAAGAGGAGAGGTGAGAGGAGGAGGAGAGGAGGGAAGGAGTAAGTGAGGGAGAGGGAGAATGGAGGGAGAAAAAAGAGGGGAAGATGAGAGGGAAAGAGTGAGAGAGAACAGAGAAAGAGTAAGAGAGAAGTGGAGGGAAAGAAGGAAAAAGGAAGAAGAACGGAGAAGAATATGGAGAGGGAGACGGAAGGGGAAAGAGAAGAGGATGTGAGAGAGAGAGAGAGAGAGAGAGAGAGAGAGAGAGAGAGAGAGAGAGAAGCAGCAGCTGTTCCAACCACTTCGTTTTGTATCTGTTGTTTACCTAGTGTGGTATTGTTAGCGCTGCCTCATCCTTCATGCCGACTGACTCTCGGGAATTCGTGCTTGCTTCCTGCGAGTCACGTATTCTATCTATCCAACTATCTATAGCCAGACGCCTTATTCCCGTACGGGGTGGCCACAAACAATTCGCCTCCATGTCGCCCTGTCCACTGCCATTATACTGCCTTCCACCCAACTCACACCCCGCTCACTCATATACCTCTCCACTCCATCCTTCCATCTTATCCTCGGTCTCCCCCTCCCTCTCCCACACCCCTTCTACCTCACTCACAGGCACTCTCCTCGTTAGTCTCTCACTCTCCATCTTCTCTACATGGCCAAACGTATTCTCCAACCTGATGTGCATGGCGTATCCTACTGAAATATTAAGCTTGACATTTTTGTACGAGAAGTGTGTCTGAAGTGCATTAAATTACAGTACTGTATGTAGTTAAGGTAATTCTCTCTCTCTCTCTCTCTCTCCCAGTTATCTTTACCACTGTTAATGCTTCAAGTCACTAGCGATTTACCAACTGATTCTATTCTCCTTTTCCTACGTTATCAGGCTACCCTATCTCCAACTTTCACCCCCTTACTCATATACCTGTTTAACCCAGCCCTCCATCTAATCATCGACCTCTCCCCCTCCACCTCACTCACATACACTCTCCTCGTCAATCTCATGTTTCCTTCTCTACACATGGCCAAACCATCTCAGGATACTTTTATTTCCAGCACATCCACATCAACACAATGCTCTCCAACTCTGTCATTTGTCTGTCTGCCTCTCCAAGTAACTCCACATACTCCTCTCCGATAACTCATTTCCATTCCTCTCACTACTGACTTGTATCCTTCCAACAGAGTATTTATGTAAACTATCAACACACCCCACACACACAAAGACACACACACACACACACACACACACACACACACACACACACACACACACACGACAAATATTAATGTGTAGTATGCAAAAGGTAACAGTCAAGATGAGATGCAAGGGAGGTTTACATCTCCACAAGAATGCATCCCTTAGACACAGGTCGGTGGGTAATTAAGGAGACCATCGCCTTCCACTTTCCCCTACCGCCTCCCGCCTTTTCCTTGAGCCACATTCCCGTGAACACCTTTTCTTAACCCTTTCAACTCCATGACGTATATTCTTAGTTTATTCTCGCTACACTCTCCTCACCTGAATTAAGTGTCGGAAGGTAGTAACAAACACGGCATATCTGTACGACCCAGCTTCACTATAGGAGACTCTATGAAACCTGTGTGAAAAATAAAATCTGTAACTCTTCGGGCTGCTATGACAACGTTTTCTCTTGGAAACCCCTTCGCCTGGAGAAAACGTTCGTCCAACTCACTCGAAGCGCGCGGTGGAGACTGGTAAAAAGGAAATGTCATAAGAATGCAGGGAAATACATAATTATACATTTCTCACGTTACACCTTAATATCCTCCTACATATATTATCAATGACCTTAACACAGAAACAGTTTGTATTACTAACACAAGGTGAAATATTGACGCGACATTGGTACGAGGTGCCTGGAAGCCCCCCATAACCTACGATAATACAACCATCTGACGCCAATTCGTGTCCCAGATGCTAAGACGGAAGACGGTACAGTAATCCTCGTAATCTAATTGCCTCACGAGTACATGTTAATCTGCTTACCGCCCTAGTGGAGGCGATTACACAGGGCCCTACCACACAACACACTTTCACATTAAGTGCCTGATATTATGCGGCTAAGTACTGTATGTCTGGATTTATCGTGGCGTTCGGTCTGTAGATGCCTGACATAAGTGGGCAGCTCTACTAAAACACGATCATGCCTGGTTTTACGGGCCTGCATGGCAACTGATCCACTGGGCTTGGAACACCACTTACGTCCCTGGAGAAGTGATTTGCCCCCACCAAGCGCTTCAACCACCAGTACCGTATACAAGAGCGGAAGGCATTTTGAAGTGCAGGGTGAGAAATGCATGTGAAATTGTACTCTTCTTGGAAGTACTGCACTTTAAAGTGTAGTGTGAGAAATACTTGTGAAACTGCACTGTTTTTTGAAGTATTTTAAAGTGCAGGGTGAGAAATATCTGAAATAGCACTGTGGTTTGAAGTATTTTACAGTGCAGAGTGAGAAATGCATGTGCTATTGTACTGTTGCTGGAAGTATTTTGAAGCGAGAAATGCGCGTAAAACTGTACTATACTACTATAACGCTGGACTAAGATTTAGAATTAAACCTACAATCACTTCCCTGTCGAAACAAAGATCCCAGGAAGGGTTAGGAAAACAGTGCGAAACCATCCCATGTTCCGTATTCTTCTTGCAAAATCAAACTTTCATTACGATGTGGAACTGATTTTAGATTATCTGTGAACAGCAGTCCTGGCGTATGAAAAGTTACTGAAAAACTCAACCAAGGGATGGCATTCAAAAAGGGTGGTGATAAGGTCTCCTTAGTAGCTAATTTACGTCCATGTCATTAAGTCTGTTCGTATTACTGCATCTGAATACACATTATAGCTTGGTTGTGATGTGTTTGGTAGGCATATGAGCGAAGATAAGAGCAAGGAATGTGTAGGCAGTGTATCAGCGGGCCTCAGTGTGTGGATGTGGCCCAAGGAATCAGTGATGAGACATACGCCTGGGGTGCGCGGCGGGTTTGTTTACATGCAGTCAGCTGATCACCGAGACAACGGCTGGCACGCGGACAAGGACATTCCGACCCATCCTACCCCAGTCTCTCTCTCCCTCCCTCGTACCCTAGTCTCTCCCTCCCTCCGTCTCGCATTCTCTCCTACCTTCCCTCCCTGCTTCATTCTCTCTTCCTCCCCATTTTCTTCTCAGTTTTTCCTCTTTCTCTTCCTTCTCTCCTTCCTTCTTTCTTTCTCTGTTTTCCCTCTCTCTCCCTCCCTCTCACTTTCCCCATTCTCCCTCCTCCTCTCTTTCCTTCCTTCCCTGCTTCACCTTCTCTCTCTGCTTCCTCCTGTCCTTAACTCTCTCCCTTTCTACTGTCATTACCTTTAATCTCTCTATCCCTCCCTCCTCATTCTCCCCTTCCCCCCTTCTCCCCCTTCTCTCTCTCTCTCTCTCTCCAGACGGCCCGCGAGCTCTGCCTGCAGGGGGTGGAAAAGGGGTGAGTTGGGCGGGAGGGAGGGGGATGCGGGGTGCTGTTGGCGAGTGTCTGTGATATGAGAGAGAGAGAGAGAGAGAGAGAGAGAAATCGACCTTCTGCTCTTCCAGTGACAATAGTGTAGTAGTAGTAGTAGTAGCAACACTGATGGTAGAAGGGGATGGGAGTGATGGTAGCGAAGAGAATGAAGAGAGAACCTGTATTTTTTACACAGGAAAAATCATCAGAGAAACTACCAATATGCCGAGAATCGAACCCGGGACTCTCAAGTGAGAGCCAGGCAGCATACCACTACACCACGACCAGGTAAAAGTTAACTCACGTTGTCACAATCTTGTAACCAACGTCCCTCCGCCCCCACTGTGGGCATCAAGAGGATGAGTTAACCCCCTGGCACTCGGGCAAGTAGATGCTTTTAATCTATCCCAAACACTTACGGCAAGTCAGAATGAAGAGAGAACCTGTATTTTTTACACAGGAAAAATCATCAGAGAAATTACCAATATGCCGGGAATCGAACCCGGGACTCTGCGGTGAGAGCCTGGTCGTGGTGTAGTGGTATGCTGCCGGGCTCTCACCTGAGAGTCCCGGGTTCGATTCCCGGCATATTGGTAATTTCTCTGATGAGGTAGCGAAGAGGTTGGTGGTGGCAGTGGTGATGTGGTGGCAAATGGTAGGAATGTGGTAGCAACAGCAACGGTGGCAACAAGGATGAGTGGTTGGTAGTACGGATAGTGTAGTAGCAATATTGGTAGCAACATAGCGGTAACAACAGTGATAGCAGAGTAGTGGTGGAGGCCTGGTAGTAATATTAGCAATGGCAGTGTGGTAGCAACAGAGTATGGTAGCAACAGCATGAGGGGGATGGTGGTGGCAGTGGTGGCGTGGCAGCAATAGTGGTGGTACTGTAGCAACCAAAGTAGCGTGGCAGGAATAGTGTTGGTTGAAACAATGATGATGGAGGGAATAGTTGTGACGTAATAGTTATGGTGGTGGTAGTAGTAGTAGTAGTAGTAGTGAAGAGATTGTTGGTGGCAGTGGTGGAAGGGAGGCAGGACAAAAAAGTGTTGTCCTATTGACCACACAACACCTGGCGAGCGACGAGAGAGAGAGAGAGAGAAGGTTCTGTCCATACCCTGCAGGCACACACACACACACACACACACACACACACACACACACACACACACACACACAGAATCACCTCACCAGACACAAATATATTCACAGTCAGGAACTATGTTAATTCTGTCTACGTTCTTGAGTCCCCCACGTCCTCGGGTGAATGGTGGAGTGGCACTCGAAGGCGGGCTGCCAGGATAACATCACCAAACACTCCACCCGCCCAGCACTTGTGTTGCCTTTTCTGGTCACTCTTATGTCCCTTCCACCTCCTCTCACTCCTGTTTTTCAAGCCTTATCACACATTCCTTCACCACAAACCTTCTTTCATAGCTTAACCTAGCCTTTCCTAAACTAATTTGACCCAAACTATCCTAATCTAACCTAACCTACCTAACTGAATCAATCCTAGTCTCAGCTAACCTAACCTAACCTAACCTATCCTATCCAAGCCTAGTCTCTCCTGGCCTAAATAAGCTAGCCCAATCGTACCCATTTCGTCCTAATGTAACTTACCGTAAACTAAAGCAACGTAACGTAACCTAACCTGACCTAACGCAGCCTTACCTAATTTAACCTCTCTCCTCCCTCTCTCTCATTCTTTCTTTCTTTCATTATAACCCTTTCTCTCCTTCTCCCTCTCTCACCAAAGTCTTTCCTCTCCTCTTCTTCCCTCACTACTGCCTCTCCTCTCCTCCATCACCATAGTTCCTCCTCTTCCTCCCCTTTCTCACCAAAACCTCTCCCCTTAAATGCTCATCTATAAACACACACACACACACACACACACACACACACATCTATCTTCTATTTATCTATCTCTGTCTATCTAATACACACAGCCTTCCTTGTACTTCCATTAATCTGCCACTGAATCTTGCACCTCATCTAGCACTACCTCCACAGCCTCTAATTTTCCTGTGCCTGCATTTCTACCTGCCATTTTCTCGTCGTCACGCTGCTCCCCACTTCCCCCTCTCATGCTCCCCAGAGGACCTGCTCTTTCTCTTCACTCTGGGGCAGCTCTGAGGCCCACAACTACACACAGCCACCAATCAATCAGTGAATTATGCTTTCCTTTATTTTCTTTCTCATGTTCAAAAGGATTCAACTTCGATCTTAGGCAGAGGCAAGGAAGCTTATTCTTTTTATTTCGTTAAACTTTACTGATTTATAAGACCCACCGATATGTTCTATAAAAGTGCCCTTGCTAATGCTGTTACACCTATGCGGAATGAAACCGACCTGGTACGGATTCAATATAGGTGGTGGGTGTTAGCGCAGAAGTGATGATAGGTGAAGGTGTGTGGCATGTAAGGGTATTGCTAGTACTCAGAGAAAGGGCTGTCAAGATTATGCTCAGTGTCGGAGGTAATTAAAAAGTTGTGCTAAATGACATGCAGCAAAACCGAGCACTGTCAATAACATTACCTAAGTCCCATTCTGTGCTATGTACCAAAACGACTCCAACAGCCTGGATGATTATAACAACGTGACATGCTAATAAACTGCTGTATAGAGAAAAGTTTATACACATTCATTCGTTCACCACACGGTTCGTACTCTCGTCTGCTTAAAAATCTCTCCAGCACCTCTTCCCTGTCAGCGTATTTCCTCATATCCTTTGTTTACATTCTGTTGTTCTTCGTTCCTGCTGTGTCTGTATTAAAATGACCGTAATAAAAAACAAGAGTGGATGAGTGTATTATGCGAAATCTAGAGCTAAGTAGAAGCAACTTAAAAAATCTCAACAGTTTTGTCCGGATAAAACTGATGAGTACACACACACACACACACACACACACACACACACACACAGACACACACACACACACACCAAGAAATCCAACATGAAAAAGTGAAAAAGACCGCCCCATGCAGTGCTTTAAGAATATCAAGGAAATTTAAAAAAAAATAATAATGGAAAATACAGTCTAAATCAAGCTGAAATGTATGGAAAAATAAGATTAACATTTAGTGCTTAATGTCAGGGTGCTTTCGTTGTGGCCTTCGTGACCCTGGGCTATATTTATAAGCTTAAGTTGTGTAGAAGATTGCTATGCTTCTTTCACCTTAACTTGGGCCAAGTTTTCGTCCCTTTGCAGCTTATTTCACGTAGCTCAATAGCAATAAGAGACATTGCTATGGTCCTCTTATTTTTTCCACTGCACTACTTCGTGACCAGGATCACAATCAGGTGTTAATCTACTGTTACAACTCAGCACTGGAGATGGGGAGGTGGCAAGGTTAGGTCAAGTTAGAGTAAAAAGAGTACAATATATACCGTGCGTTTATCGTCGCTTACATAGCTAGCAAATACTTCAGAATCACTGTAAATATTAAAGTGACAAAATTTGGGGAAAAAAAGAAATATGGAGGCTTTTTTTTTTTTCTTATAAATTGCACAGAACTCCTTAAAAATGCGAGTCCCGGAATGAGGATTAAAAAAAAATGCAAGTTAAATGTTCATTCTTCTCCTTCCTTTCCTCTTTCTTTTCTTTCTCCTTTTATCTTTCTTCCAAGCACGTGTTTAGCTGTGAATTAGAAACGATACATCTTTCCAAACAGGTTCTCCTTTGTTGCCTTCGACCTTGATAGCTGCTGGATGGATGAGGTCAGACGGTAGGCGATTAGAGATTAAGTGAATATAGGAATTAAATCGAAAGCAGGATGTAGGACAGGGAATGTAAGCGGGGAGTCAGAGGAAGCCAGAAAATTACACCAAGAGACTAAGAGACGTAGTTGTAACGTCTCCCAAGCTGAGAGGCATTTAAGATTCCTGCAAACACACACACACACACACACACACACACACACACACACACACACACACACGGCCTTCATATGACTACCAAACACTTCAAAATCAAACAGAAACGAATATTAAAGCGACAAAATCCCAAAAACAAAACGATATGTAACAATAGTTGATTGTAATGGCGATTTGTGTGTCGTGAAAACTGCCTGGGAACTTTTATAAATGCGATACTAATTCCACACCGATTTTACGCAACTCATCCAAGTAGGTTAGTGAGGTGAGCAATTTTATGTACTTCTCTCCTCCCCCTCTTGCCTCCCCTCTCACCCTCTCTCTCTCACCTCCTCCCTCTTCCCTTCTCCCCCCTCTTCTTCCTCTTAATTCTACCTCCCCTTCCTCCCCAGCCCGTCCTCCTTCCTTTCTTTTTCCTTCTTTTCCTTCCTTTTCCCTTCTCCCCTTTTTCATCATCCCTTCCCTATTTTTCCTATTCCCTTCCCCCCTGCCCCCCTCTTTTCTCCCCTCTCTCCACCTTCTTTCTCCCATTCCCCCCTCTTCTCTCTCCCCCTTCATTCTCCTCTTTCCTCCTCCTCTTCCTCTCTCCCCTGTCCCCATCCGTTTCCCGTGATTCCTTCTCAGCAGTTTTTCGCTCCTTCCTCCCCTCCCCCCCTCTCTCTCTTTCTCTCTCTCTCTCTCGCTCTCTCTCCTTTTCTCCCACGAATCCCTCTGTCCACTCTTTTCTTTCCTCTCCCCCCCCCGTTCCTCCTTCTCACCATTCTCCCTCTCTCCCCGCCCTCTTTCCTTCCTCATTTCCCTCCTCTCCCCCGAAACGTTCTCCCCAAAATTACTAATCATCAGCCTCCCACGCGAGCCCCCAGGGTGTAAGAGACATTGTGCGTTTTTATGAAGCCAAAATTAAATTAGGTTATTTCCATGCAACCTTCTACAACTGAAATAGTGAGGATTGGGGATAAGGTGGTGGTGGTGGTGGTGGTGGTGGTGGTGGTGGTGGTGGTGGTGGTGATGTGATGATGATGATGATGGTGATGATGATGATGATGATGATGATGATGATGATGATGATGATGATGGTGGTGGTGGTGGTGGTGGTGGTGGTGGTGATGTGATGATGATGATGATGATGATGGTAGTGGTGGTGGTGGTGGTGATACTGAAAAGAATAATGTAACAATGATAATAATAAGTGATAAATGAAGAAAGAAAATTATTATTATTACTGACATCCTTACAGTGATGAAGAGGACAATGATGATTTCGAAATATTTCAGGACTTCGAAAATACAAAGGCAATATTATCCCCAAAACTCTCCCACTTCCGGGTTGCAAAACATTTCTAATTTAACCCTTTCAGTGCGATGACGTCTTTACTAAACTCTTTCTCTGTTCATACACGATTTTGTTCAGTGTACGAAGGGCCTGTCATACTGTCTGGGTTATAATTATCTTGAACAAACCCCCATAATGAGGACTAAAATTACTGACGAGAGAGAGAGAGAGAGAGAGAGAGAGAGAGAGAGAGAGAGAGAGAGAGACAGACAGACAGACAGACAGACAGACAAAGGAAGGACACCTGATGAAACGAAAAGCCTTAGATTCCACTGTGTCCAGAAACGCTCTATGTATTAATTTTCCCCCATCACACACACACACACACACACACACACACACTGAGGAGCAGACTGTAGCACCAGTCGAGCAGGGCAGTACTCACGAGGTGGATGGAAAGCTGATAGTTCCCGACCATCCCCCTTTGCTGTACTTTTTCAGTGTCTCAGTAACACAGAGACTAGGCCAGCATGCTCTCCAATACAAGTTTCTCTAACTTTCTACACCAAACTACATCCACAGTACACACTACACTTCCTTTTCCAAAATTTAAAAAAATCATGGCTACTCAACACTCAGCCTCGGAGTCCCCAGGGGGGGGGGACCATAAATGCCCCCACCTTCCGCCTCTCTCTCGGTGACGACTGGAGCTGCCTGGAACCACTGTCTGACTCACTTCTTCATTTCTGCAACATTCGCGGCCTTTCCTCTAACTTTCGCTCTGTTGAGCATCACCTCTCCTCCTCTAAACCTCACCTTCTCTTTCTAACTGAGACTCAGCTGTCTGAGGCAACTGACAGCAGACTCTTTTCTGTATCCTCCTACTTTCTCTATACTCATTTCAAAGCCAAAGGTGGCTGTTGTGTATATATACGCAACGACTTATCTTTCTCTCGTGTTCCAGAACTCGATTCTTTTGAATTCTCTACACTCTGGCTTCGGCTTTCCTGTCATTCTCTGACTAAATATATCTGTGCTGTTTACTTATCCCCTAATTCTACTATCAAAAATTCTTCGACTATCTTACTTCTACGATGGAACACATTCTATCCATTTCTCCTTTCTCTGAAATTTCCATTTTAGAAGATTTCAATGTTCACCACCACTTTGGCTCTCCTCTCCTTTCACTGATCCACCTGGTGAACAAGTCTATATCTTTTCTATCCTTAATGACCTCGAGCAGGTTGTACAGTACAGCACCCTACTGGTATCCCTGACTGCCCTGGAGAGAGCTCCAACATACTTGACCTCTTCCTTACAACTAATCCTTCTGCTTACACTGTTAATCTTTTCTCTCCGTTGGGCTCCTCCAGTCACAACCTTATCACCTTAACCTGTCCTATCGTTCCAGTACGGCCTATGGACCCTCCAAAGAAAGGTCGTCTGTGGCACTTTGGAGCTGCGGATTGGGAGGCCCTCAGGCAGTGCTTCTTTGATTTTCCTTGGAATGATTATTGCTTCCATGGCCGTGAGCCATCTGAGTGTGCTTGCGCATTACGGAGGTTATTCTCTCGGGCATGGAAGCATACATTCCTTTCTCATATCCTTTGACTAAAGCAAGAAAGCCTTGGTTTAATCACGCTTGTTCTAATGCTGCCCGCAACAAGGAGAGGGCCTATAAAAGTTACCAGAGCCAACCCACCCCTGAATCACACCATCTTTACGTTTCTGCCCGGAATCGTGCTAAGTCTGTTCTTCGTTCTTGTAAAAATAATTTCATCTGTACTAAATGCTCTCAACTCTCCAACTCGAATTCTTCCCGCTCCTTCTGGCACCTTGCCAAAAACCTTTCTAACAACTTTACCTCATCATCCTGCCCTCCTCTTTTCTACTCTGATGGTTCTGTAGCTATTTCTTCTACTGATAAAGCAGATCTCTTCGCTCAGACTTTCTTCTCCAGTTCTACCTTAGATGATTCCGGTGCTGTTCCTCCATCACTTCCCCCCTCTGACTTCCTCATGGCTGACATTAAAATTTCTTCAGCTGATGTATTTTCTGCCATCACTGGTCTCAATACTAACAAGGCATATGGGCCTGATGGGGTCCCTCCTGTTGTTCTCAAGAACTGTGCTTCTGTGCTTACACCCTGCCTAGGCAAACTCTTTCGCCTTTGTCTGTCAACTTGTACCTTTCCTTCTTGCTGGAAGTTTGCTCTCATTCAGCCAGTTCAAAAGAAGGGTGACCATTCCCAACTCTCTAACTATCGTCCAATTGCTTTAACATCCTGTATTTCAAAAGTTTTCGAGTCAATTCTTAATAGAAAAATTTTAAAGCATCTTTCCTATCACAACCTTCTCTCTGATCGTCAGTATGGGTTCCGTCAGGGACACTCCACTGGCGATCTTCTCACCTACCTTTCAGACTCCTGGTCATCCTCCTTTCGGGACTCTGGCGAAAGCTTTGCCACTGCACTTGACATCTCAAAGGCTTTCGATCGAGTCTGGCATAAATCTTTAATTTCCAAACTGCCCTCTAGCGGTTTCTATCCTTCTATCTGTGCCTTCATTGCTAGTTTCCTTTCTGGTCGTTCTATAGCTGCTGTTGTAGACAGCCATCGTTCTTCTCCTAGGTCTATCAAAAGTGGTGTTCCTCAGAGCTCTGTCCTATCACCAACTCTCTTCCTTTTATTCATCAATGACCTTCTAAGCTGTATATCTAACCCTATCCACTCATACGCTGATGACTCCACTCTTCACCTTTCCATTCGGTTCCCGCAACGCCCATCTCAGCAGTTACTTCAACAGACAAGGGATGAGGCTGTGGCACACCTGGTGTCTGACTTGGCTCCTATTTCTTACTAGGGTAAAAATAATCTTGTTGTTTTTAATGCATCTAAGACTCAGTTCTTACACCTATCAACCCGACAAAATCTTCCACAGGTATATCCACGAATGTTTAATAATATTCAGCTTAATCCTGCATCATCCTTGAACATGCTTGGGGTTTCATTTACTCGGGACTTATCTTGAAAAGATCATATTACGTCTTGTAAAATCTGCTTCCAAGAGATTAGGTGTGCCATGCTGACTTCGTTCCTTCTTTACCCCTGCACAGTTATTGACTCTACAGTATACACGGGTTTTATCCACCCCTGCGTGGAGTACAACTCCCATGTCTGGGGAGGTTCCCCACATACAGCTCTTCTCAATAGGGTGGAGTCAAAGGCTTTTCATCTCATTAACTCTCCTCCTCTTACTGACTCCCTTCAACGTCTGTCTCTTCGCAGAACTGTTGCATCTTTATTTCTTTCCTATCACTACTTCAATGGTCACTGCTTCTCTGAACTGTTTGCATGCATTCCTCTACCTCTACGACGAGCACGTAGAACCAGTCTATGGTCGTACCATTCTAAAGTGGCGGTTTGGGTGGGGCACGAACCTCTGTACAGTGTTGTCACGTTTTCCATACTCGCGATGCCTCTCTCTCTCTCTCTCTCTCCCGGGGGGAGATGTGCATCACCCTAGGGAATTTTGTTTCTTTTACGTGTCTTATAAACTTGTGCTTTCATTTCTTTATTTTGTTTTTTATTATATTGTTTTACATATGGCGCCAGACGACCTCGGTGTTGAGGCGTCTTGATTTGTTTTCATTCAATCATTCTCGCCCTCCTTCCTTCCCTCCCTTCATCTTTCCCTCAGCTTGACAATGCACTTAACACTGCCCCTTGCCTGCCTTCTCTCTCTCTCTCTGTCTCTGTCTCTGTCTCTCTCTCTGTCTCTCTCTCTCTCTCTCTCTCTCTCTCCTGGGGGAGACGTGCTTCACCCTTGGGAATTTTGTTTCTTTTATTAGTGACTTATAAACTTGTGCTTTCATTTTTTTATTTTGTTTTTATTATATCTAATTATGTTTAAAAATATTATTGTTCTACATATGGCGCCAGATGACCTCGTTGTTGTGGCGCCATGATTTGTTTTCATTCAATCACTCTCTCCCTCCTTCGTTCCCTCCCTTCCTTCATCTCTCACTAAGCTGCACTCAACACTGCCCCTGGTCTGCCTTCCCTCCCCCCGTCTCTCTCTCTCTCTCTCTCTCTCGTCTGTGGTATTTTAGGATACATTTTGGTTATTTTCTTTTACGTTATAATGTACATAAAGTAAATTTGATTATTTCCACACCACCCAGGAGGTAAAAGTCTTAGCGCGCGTTTTTTTAAGAGGTGTCCCCAAACAGGCCTATTCCTCTATCCCTCGGGTCGGGCTGGGTGTATGTGAGTGTTGCCGCTCACGAGGGTTCTAATGTATATATTTTTTTTACTAAGAAATTGACATATTTTTTCTTATATTCCTGCACATTATCTTATAATCATAATTGTGACATTATTACCCACCCCAGAAATACGGTAACAGCCAATAAAAGTGACTACTTTTTTTTAAGCAACACTGTAAAATAATTATGCCACGTTTCTGTATTGCCGTATAAATATTTTACGCATAATAAGTTTACTGTTTTCATATATTATAATACACACGTTACCATTATATTCTTATGTGTTTATCTTATTGTGATGCCTATTACATATATATATCAGAGCCGTTCACATAGCGGGTATGGAACACGTGGCAACACTGTACAGAGGTTGGTGCCCCACCCAAACCGCCACTTAAGAATGGTACCACCATAGCAGCAAACTCTCATCCCTTTTCTGTCCAACTCTCTAATGCAAGAGTTAACCATTACTCCCAGTCCTTCATTTATGCAACAGGTCAGCTCTGGAACTGTCTCCCTCTGTCTGTATTTCCTGCTTCCTATGATCTCCAGTCATTTAAAAGCAGTGTGTCCAGGCATCTCGAAATGATCGGATCTTGAATTTGGCTCTCTCTTGTATTTTGTTTTTCTCTTGGAAGGAACTGTTATTGCGGGCTCGTGGCCTTTGGTTCCTTCTTCCTTGCATAAAAACAAAAAAAACACACACACACAAGCTTGTAAAATCCCTGAAGAAGATGCAGTTGGTTAACCATATGAAGTCCCAGTCACACTGCAGGTACGACTTGTCGCAAACCTGAAAATCGGAAAACCAGTCCCCGACCACGGAAGTCTCCAATTAGTCGTGCCACTGATTGGCTACCGGTTGTCGTCTAGTGTCCCTTCAGCGTCCATCCAGTGGGCGGCCGAACAGCGACCATGGCCAGGTACACACTGGTCAAGATATCGACGGGTGGCTGGCTGGTCTGCATCCTGTTGCAGTTTAGACCATGACCATTAGACCGTCACCAGCCATGGATTGGCCAGCGGCTGGTCTCGGTCCAGCCCACCACCTGTTGCTCGACCAATAGCCGGCTGGATTGTGGCCGGACTTCAACCACCACCCCTGACGAGAGGCTTGTGGACGGTGGCCGTCACAGTCCAGTCGTTGCCTTGACGGAGTGCGGACGGCCACTGCACAGAGCGGGCGGCGACCGGCCTCCGCCCGGATGGCAACCACCGCTTAAAAATCAGGTGTCACCGACCAGTTGCAGTCCGTAAGCCGGCCAGACGCAGTCCATCCACCCACCAGGCAGCTTCCATGCCACGACATCGGTGGTCGCGGGAAGGTTTTTCGTGCAGCACAAAAAACCTCGCAACGATTTTTTTGGTCGCCATGGTGGCCTGTGGCTAGACCGAGACATATGAAGACCAGTCGTAAACCTCACCAAAACCACCCACGACTTGCGGGTCGCGGGTGGTTTGCGATAAGTCGTACCTGAAGTGTGACTGGGGCCTTGCTGGTACACCTCAGCACGTTCAAACAACCACCCTGACACCAACACAGTAACCACAACTACCACCACCAGTATCAACCTAACCTTGACACAGCCACAATGACATCAACACAGCAACCACAATGACATCAACACAGCAACCACAACTACCACCACCAGTATCAACCTAACCCTGACACAACCACACAGACACCAACAAATCAACCACAACTACCACCACCAATACCAACCTAATCTTGACACAACCACCCTGACACCAACATAGCAACCACAACTACCACCACTAATACCAACCTAGCCCTGACACCAACATAGCAACCACAACTACCACCACCAATACCAACCTAACCCTGACACAACCACAATGACGCCACCAAACCTACCACAACTACCACCAGCACTACCAGTCTAACCTCGACACAACCATTGTAACGCCAACATAGCTACCATAACTACCACCTTCACCTGAACCCTAATTACTGCTTGAACACCTGCGCGGGTCACGGGCAAGTGATCCATGAAGTTAAGCAGGTGAGGAGAGGAGTTCCGCCCCACCTGTCCACCTTCTGCCGCAGAAGCCAGTAAGGGAGGGGAGCATGGAGCAAGGGCGGCATTACTCCTTTCCCTCTCTCTCTCTCTCTCTCTCTCTCTCTCTCATTTATTTACATTCTATACCATTGTCTATTTTTATCTACTTCATGCATGTACAGTATATACTATGTACGCATGTATGTATATTATCAGTAAAAGGTAGTTATTCTGAAGACCTGTTTTGCTTCCCCACACGCTGCCTACTGTACAATCACACGCTCACCTCTCGCCCTCTCCCTCCCTCCAGGCCAAACCAAGAATTAATAATGCATCTTGGACAATTTTCACGGTAAACAAGTCTGAAAGCCAGCTCATTGTCTGCATTATCGTTACCATCATTAACTTTTGCAGGAAGGACAAAGGAAGTCTCAGAATAGCAGACCAAGGAGAATATTTCCATACCTTTTGTTTTTTCCTGCAAAGTGTAATTAGAGCTACAAAGAGGAAATAATAGTGTGTCTGTCTGCTTTCACTTGACGGAACTGGACCACTGCCACGGCCTGAATACTAAGTCGTAGGTGTATGAAATTCGATTAACTTTAATCGTGAGGCAATAATGAGTCTCCTTGGTTAGTAGTCAAATCGAACCTCCACCCTAACTTGGCCATTAGCTGAGGTGGAAGGTGTTAGGGAGATTCGTCAGATTAATAAAAATAAGTAGGCTTAATCCCTCTGCATTTGAGATGGAGAGATGGCAGTTTTGGGCCAGGTTAAAGTGAACAGGGTGCCGTGAATCTCGTCCCAGTCCTGCCACAGGCCTTGCCCAACACCACCGTCTTTAAGTGACGGCAATCTACACCAATAACATAGTAGGCGATGACCGCACCATCATTAGTACTGGTTTACGATGACATGATGAAGGCGTTGTAGTTCCTGTTATGGTTTCTGGGTCATCTATACGTGAACCCGGCGGACTGCAGGAGGAGGCTGCTTTTTTCCTACAGTGGTGACATGTGACTGCGTGTGGCACGTAGGAGGGCTGGTGGCTTAAGAGAAAGGCCTGTTAAACTTATGCTCAGAATAAAACACACACACACACACACACACACACACACACACACACACACACACACACACACACACACACACGCACACACAAATCTACTACCTTCCTTTCCGGGAGCAGGGAAGGATTCGAGGGACAATTATGCAGTCGGGTAACGATGCAGCCCCGTTATATCAATGCCACCACATGAAGGCGTCCGTCATCAGCACCACTACCGGTTAATGTGGGCAATGTAGTGTAATAACGTGGTAGGGGATGACCGGAGTGGGTAACCAGGATTTTGTGGTTTGTGGTGGTATGATGATAGTGGTCACGGGAAGAATCAGGATTATGTTCATGAATACCAATAGCCTACCACTGCTTAAAAAAATACCTTGTTTCTCTTCTATGTTCCGCCAAAATTTACAAGTTGTTCGACCTAACAGTGATGCTTTTATTTATTCTTTTCCTGCCGGCTATTAGACCGGAGGGAGTGGAAGGTGGTTCTCTCTCTCTCCCTCTCTCTCTCTCTCTCTAACCTTCTTACACATGTTGATTAGATACTTCGTGCAAATTGTTTAACCTCAGTGGATAACCTGCTTCTAGACCAATTGTAGATACTGTACATACAGTACATGCAAAGACCTCTTATTCTGTGCACATCCAATGTACTACCCACTTCTCTGTTCCTTCCCTTTTTATTTTTATTTTGCCTTTGGTTTTCTCCCCATCCTCTGCTCTTCCCCCAACTTCCTTCCATTTGCACAAAGTTTTCTCCCTCCCTCCTCTGTTACTTCTTTTTCTTTCTATTTTCCTTCAGTTTTCTCCCTCCTCCTCCACCCACCTCAACAGCTGGTAGTGAAGTCAATACCTGAATGTGTATCCAGGTGGAGGCACTGAGTTAGGTCTCTTGTTCTCTTCTTTCATCTCTTCCTTCATACTTCCTTTCTTCCTCCTTCTCCACCTCCTCCGTCCTATTACCCTCGTCTTTTCTCTCCTTCTCTTCCTCCTTCATGCTCCTCCCTTCCTTTCTGCACCATACCTTCCCTTCTTCCCCCATGGGTTAATCTCCCTTCTTCTCTTCTCATCCTTTTTCCCCTGCCCCTCTCATCCCCCATCCCTCTCTCCTACTTGACATTTTACTTTTCCTTTTTCTCCTATCTTCATTTATGCTGCCCCTCCTCTTACCTACTGCCTTTCTTCTTTCCCACCTCCCTCTCCTTCTCATCCTCATCCTCCACCTCCCTTTTTCCTCTTCTCCTCCTCCATGTTTCCTTTTTTCCTGTTCTCCTTCGCCTCATTCTCCTCCTCTATAATCTCTCTCTCATTCTCCTCCTCCTCCACCTCCTCCTCATGAAGGGATATGACAACTTAGACATGAATAAATATTCTGAAATAGACCGGTCGAGTCAAATCAGGACTGCACAATTATGGGAAATCATTTCCAATCCCATGACGCAAAATACTTCTTGAACGGAGTCGTAAATATCTGTAACAGATTACTCTCAGATACCGTGAACAGTATCTCAATTAAGACATTTAAAAACAAAATAGACAAGTACTTGCACAAGAATCCTCAGCTGACTCTGTCTCTGTCCGAATAACGTGTACCAGGTACTCGTAAGTTCATTCACCTTCTGTCTACAAGACACCCCGCAAACTTAACAAACCCATGCATAGCGTCGCGTCACGTCATTATATATTTATCAATTTACTAAATGCAAATAAAGTAGTATCAGCACAGACTAGGATTTTCACAGATAGCCCTGAATTAACGGTCGGTACTCTTCCTTTCGACCTGTGATAGGCTGTGAATCACTGAGGGTCCTTGTAAGTTCAGTAACCACCATCAGGATTTTTTTTTAATGTATCAGGGTCACTACTTCATGAGGTAACTTGCGTGCTTGTCCCGGATGGGAAAGTTCCTTGTCTCAGTGAAGTGAACGAAGCTGGGGCCTGACTGACTGCTACCTACCTTAAATGCGCCAGGCAAGACTGCCGCACCACCCCTGAAGATCCACAATGTGCATATACAGACGCTCCATTAACTCATCGCACCCGTACATAATGTCATGCCTCAGTTATTTACTTATTTGATTATTCATTTTACTTTATTACTTCTCTTTCAGGTTATTCAAACTGGTAGCGTATAGACAAAGTATTACAGAATGTAACTTTTCCTTTTCAGTCTTTCCTATCAAATGTCCATGTCAGTTTTTCCATGCTGCATGGTGGCCCCTCTCACTTTTTTCCACCAGTTTTAACTGGAGGGTTTGGAAGCGAGAGAAGCCTTCTTGCTTATCCTCCTTATCCTCCAGTATGTAGAATCAGATCTCATAGTCATAGTCTACTCTGTAACAAGCAGCCTCGAAAGGACCATAAGGTCAGTTGCTGATTGCTTTCCTTTGTATTCCATTGTATTCCTTTGTCTCCACACACCCCGCTTCTTGGCAACAACCTGAGTCTGCCACTTTTTGCTGATTCAGGAAGTGCGTAATTCTGACACAAGCTGGGGGTGGGGGTGGTTCTTGTGGGAATAGCAGGCTCCCTAATAAATCATCATCATCATCATCATCATCATCATTATCATCTCACCGCAGGAATCGTCATCGTCGTCATCATCAGTATTAGTTCTCAGCTTCATATACAAACATTTCTCAGATCCCTCCCTATCTCCTGAAAGGAAGATTGTGGAATGCACGACCACCACCACCACCACTACCACCACCACCACTACCACCACCACCATCATCATCATCTTCATCACCACAGTAATCGTTGTCGTTAGGGACGTTTATATACCGGGACAGTGGAGATGCTCGCTTAAATCAGTGCCACCACGTGAAGGCGCCCCTTTACAGCACGTCCCCTGCCACGCTAACCCTGATTTGCAACACGGGACATCCCCCCCCCAAAAAAAAAAAAAAAAAATCCATTATATACCTTGAAAATTAGGGTCCTGCTCGATACTAATTACGCCATGAGCACACTTAGCATAATTTTACGTCCATAATAAGACCCGGACGATGACGGCGCGGTGGGAGACGCTAAATCCGGGTCGCGCAAGAGTGGCTTCCCTTTGGCGCCACGGAACAATCGACGTCTCGACCTTGGGTAAGATTATCGCCTTGGGGATGTTGATAATTAAAGTCTTGAGGACGGGGAAACCACTCCTTAAACAGGGTAAACTCGCTTGCTGGAGGTCAAAATATGAACTGGTCCTGAATGAGTTAGCTGATCGTTGTTTTATAATCTGCCTATTGAATTCCAGCTCTAACCTGTCTCTCTCCCACCCAACATTTCCACTTGTCGCAATGGATCATCTACAAACACACTATGGTATATTCCTGGGCCTCAGCTATTTTCCTCTCAGGGCAAATACTTCGTAGTGGAGGTGTAATATACAATTATCCCTGAGTTATCTCGTGTTACACCCCCACCATCTGGCCACAAAAACTCACTTATCTCCCCCACCCACCCCTGACCACCCTCAACTTTACTCTGGTGCATCTGGAGGTCTTAGTGGGGGTCAGGGTGGAAATCTTAATACACTCAGTTCAGATGCCTTTGAAACATTCCCTCTGAAAAGTTAAACATTCCTCGTATTGTTTATTTATCAACCCTGGTATCAGTTTTGTCGTTCTTTCCCAGTCTCCCAAGTGATCCATCTTGTCTTTGTGATAGTGAAGTGATATGCTGAGTCAGGGTAAGTGAACCTGAGTCAGGCTGAGGGATGCTGAGTCAGGGTGATGGATGATAAGTAAAGGGTGCCGAGTAAGGGTAAAGAATGCTGAGTCAGGGTGAAGGATGCTGAGTCAGGATAAAGGATGCTGAGTCAGGGTGAAGGATGACGAGTCAGAATGTTGAGTTAGGACGCTAAATCTGGGTGAAGGGTGTTGAGTAAGGATGCCGAGTCAGGAGTTTCAGTTAGTGTGATAGATGCTGAGATAGAGTGAAGGATGTTGAGTCAGACTGAAGGACACTGAGTCAAGGTGAAGGATGCTGAGCCAGGGTGAAGGATGCTGAGTCAGGATGAAGGATGCTGAGCCAAGATGCTGAGCCAGGGTGAAGGATGCTGAGTCAGGATGAAGGATGCTGAGCCAAGATGCTGAGTCAGGTTGTATCAGTGACTCAGGGTGATGGCTCGCAATCCTATGGGCTTCGGAGAGTCTCTCATACCTCTTCCTTCGCCATTTAACTTTAATAATACACCTTAACATTCGCCAGTAGGTAATTTAACTTTTTAACCTCGACCTTCTTGCATTAAAAAGTACAAGAGAATATCAACGTGCCATTAAAAGAAAGTTAAAAGAAAAGAGTGTTGGGGATTCTCTCAAACTCAGAAAAATATAATCCAGTCTTTTGCTGATATAGTGCAAAAAAGTACCAATGACTACCTAGATACCATGCCTATAAGTTGCCAGGGTTTTCAGGTTTTCATTTTTACTTCACTATCAATTTGTTTTTAAATGTTATATTTGAGTTTGGGTTTTTCCTTGGGTTACTTGTGCTTTGGAGCTGAATAAAGTGCTATACATTATGGACGAAAAAGAGAGACTCCTCAATATGTAAAGGCAGCATCAAAAGTCCTGTCGCTGTGTTATCGGTGTTAGTTGCTACGGATTCAACACACTGGTTTTCAAAGTTCATGGAGGGAGAAGCAGGAGGGGCGATATGACTTTTGATGCCGCCTGTACTGTACACTAACAAGCTCAGTATACATGCATAGCGAATACTCTTGACTGAACACTCACCCAGGCTTCGTATTCGCCTCCCCCGTCATAGTGTCATCAGATCCGTCCTCACTTTGCTGGGGTGTGATAGTTTTGTGTGTCACGGCCAGGTGATGAGCTGCAATGAGAGTGGCAAGCATTAAGGCACAGCTCTGGTCACACGATAAAAAAACAGAGTAAACGCTGATTACATTAAAAAAAAAAAAACAGTACACGTATAAGACAATGAACATCACGACGTTTATTACTGATGAAAGCCAACCAAAACTAAATTTTTTTTCAATATCTATGGACTCGATACTAAGCTACCGAAGTCCTGAATATTTATGGGTAGGAGACCACTGGATGCCTCTCACAGCACAGACTATTACGACTGAAAACCCTCCAGGAACCCGACTGCTTAGAACCCATGAGGAAATACTATACCTAACGTGATGTGGACTTTCGACAGCAGTGCCACAATTAGTCTGTAATAATGTCTTCCATCAATATTAACCACTTTACTCTGATGAGGAAAGTAACACATACCTTACTCACCTCCGATTCCTATTCAGTCATTCATTTCTTTACGTTAACACCTGTATGATAACGTCTTTTACATTTTTCTTTAATTTCCTATCCCCCACCGGCTTCACTCATCGCAAAGGAGAATTTTTGTGTTGACAGGGTTCAGGAGACAGCGTCCAGTCCTTTTTTCCAAGAGATTTTTGCCCGTTTGGGTAAAATAATCAAGAGGTTACGAGAATGAATCTAAAAACAGACAGATAGATGGATAGATAGAGTGACAGACAGATAGACAAATGGACAGACGATATAGATGGACAGATATAGATAGATAAATACACAAACATAGGAACAGACAGATAGATAGAGAGATACACAGACAGGCAGATAGATAGATAGACAGATAAACAAATAACTGTACTAGAGGTGTTAAATGAAGCATGCTCGTCGACTGCTTGCTTAGATTCGCGCCACGAGACCGTCAGTAGGGCGTAAAGAAATGAGCGTGGAGGAAAAGGAAATGAGTGAGATAAGCTGGAATTGTATTGGCAGGCGGGACGGGCTATCAGGGTAAACCTCATGAACACGGGTGCTTTAGAATTAATGGTATGTGTGGTATTTCAAAGTTTTCTCCAAGAAGAAGACGAGGAAGAATAAGAAGAAGACGAAGAAGAAGAACAAGAACAATAACAAGAAGAATGAAGAAAGTAGAAGAAGAATGAAGAAAGAAGAAAAAAGAGAGAAGAAAGAAGACGAAGACGAAGAAGTGGTATGGTGGGGCGAGAAACACACAAATATATCATTTTATACACCCGACACTGTTTACATACATCGTTTCAATAAATACATTAAACTTTGTACACAGCAGCGCCGAGTAATACAAATTCGAGGGCAAAATGTGGCACTGCATACGCTACTCATCCACTGCAGGCGAGCAATTCCTTCAAGACGCTAAAGGGCAAGAAGTGAACGCGGCAGGAAGAGACAAAAGGACACAATTTCGCACAGTATCACCTTCTCACGGGACTCCAACGACGGTGTATGAAAAACGAGAACAGAACATTAGGAATTAGTAAAGGAAATTCCAGGTATAAAAATAAATGAATAAAAACTCCCCTTTCCTTTGATGAACACCGCTGGATTTTACGAAGAGGAATTTCATGTTAAAAAAAAATAATAACTCGCCCTTCCCTTCTTGGACACCGCTAGATTTACGTCATACGGTGTCCCACAAGCCCTTAACCCCTTCACTGTGATGTTCTATTCATTTTACTCTTGCTGACTTAAGATGATTTTATTCAGCTCAGGAGACGTTCCAATGCTGGTTGGGTTCGATGTAGCGTTCATTAACTCCCCCATATAAGAGACCTGTTCAAAACCTCAAGAAATTCTCCTCGGAAGCAAGAATAATAATTACTCTCTCTCTCTCTCTCTCACTTCTTGCAAAACACAACTTCTGCTGATTTCCAGGTTGGTTCTTTGGTCTTTGCATGATAAAAAAGAATCCCACCAGGAGGAAGCCCTGCAGCAGAACGGAAGGCGACCCACAGAACCGGAAAGTCGTGCTGCTGGCGAAGGAAAACTAGAACTGTGTCTGGCCTGGCATAAGATGAGGCAGTCAAGGGGGGCTCAGACGAGGAGGAAAAAATCTCTCTCTCTCTCTCTCTCTCTCTCTCTCTCTCTCTCTCTCTCTCATACACACAAACATGTTAGGAAAATCGTCAAACTCTGGAAAACACTAAGAGGCTCACACAGGATGACAATCTCTCTCTCTCTCTCTCTCTCTCTCTCTCATACACACAAACATGTTAGGAAAATGGTCAAACTTTGGAAAGCCTAAAAGGCTCACACAGGATGACAATCTCTCTCTCTCTCTCTCTCTCTCTCTCTCTCTCTCTCTCTCTCTCTCTCTCTCTCTCTCATTTATCTGGAAACTGCCGTGGGTGCGGACGTCGTAAAGCAGGCGTGATGAAGACTCGATATAGAACTTCTTACTGAGTGTGTAAAAGAAACTGGATTGGATGGCGGCCACGGAGGTAGAGGGATGGCGTGGTGGTGGTGGTGGTGGTGGAGGGATAGCGTGGTGGTGGTGGTGATAATGGTGGTGGTAGAGATGGTAGAGGGATGACGTGGTGGTGGTGGTAGTAGTAGTAGTAGTAGTAGTAGCAGTAGTAGTAGTAGTAGTAGCAGTAGTGGTAGTAGTAGCAGTAGTAGTAGTAGTAGTAGTAGTAGTAGTAGTAATAGGAGTAGGAGTACCAGTAGTAGTAGTAGTAGTAGTAGCAGTAGTATTAGTGGGGATAATAATGGCTGTGGTAGTGAAGGTGGTATTAAGTATTGTTGGTGACATGATTAACATGATTAAACTCAGGTCACCTTAACTTGTTGCAAAAACTTCATCTCTCCATCTTGAATGCTGCGTTGTACCAAGTGATTAGCACTACAGTATGGTGCTAGTCACGAAAAAGTGCTCTGAGTAAGACGCAGAGCCATAGTTTTGTCTTAATATGCCACCCAACTAAGGGAACTAAGCTGCAAAAGGACGAAAAATTCCACCAAGTTAAGTGAACGAACTATAGTGGTGGTAGCTGTGTTAGAAGTAGTAGTGGCAGCAGAGGTACTATGTAGTGGTAGTAATGGCGGTACTGCATTTAGTGGCAGTGGTAGTGCTGGTTGCGGCAGCTGTGGCAGTAATGGTTGTAGTTGTACAGTGGTGATGGTAGCAGTGATGGTATTAGTATTGGTAGTAACAGTATTGGTAGTACCGCTGTGGAAAGTGTACTGGTAGTAGTGGTACTGATACTGGTAGCGGTGGTAGTCATGGCAGCAGTACTGGTTGTGGTAGTGGAAGTAGTAGTGGTAATGATACTGTAGTGGTTGCAGTAGTTGTGGTACTGGTAGTGGGTGGTAGAGAAGCGTCAAAGGTTAAGTGGCCGGGTTTCTTTCCTCTTAAGTGAGAGTCCCACTTGAGAAAAAGAGGATGGATGGGAAGTTAAGTGTAGACACATGCATGCCTGGGTAATGGCTGTGGTGTGTGTGTGTGTGTGTGTGTGTGTGTGTGTGTGTGTGTGTGTGTGTGTGTGTGTGTGTGTGTGTGAGAGAGAGAGAGAGAGAGAGAGAGAGAGAGAGAGAGAGAGAGAGAGAGAGAGAGAGAGAGATTTGCGGGACTTAAGTGAAAATAATTTTAACATGACAAAGAACACAATATATACAGCATTATTATCCTCCTATATTTTCATTCATATTCTATCCATCCATCTATCTATCTATCTGTCTATCTATTTGCCTGCCTACCTACCTACCTACCTACCGACCTGCCAGCCTACCTACCTACCTACCTACCTACCTACCGACCTGCCAGCCTACCTACCTACCTACCTACCTACCTGCCAACGTACCTACACCTCTATCTACCGTATGTACTGCCAAAGCCTCAATTCCGGAAGGGGCAGCTACAAACAAATCGTCTTCTTATCACCCAGTCTACCGCCATCAATCTGCCCTTCCTCCAGCTCACACCACCCTCACTCACACACCTCTCCACCCTTAGCAATAGTTCGTCCCCTGTTTCCCACGACCGTAAAATATTTCACATTCACTTACTGAAATTCTGTTTATTATGGCTGTCTGAATCCGAATCATATCTTATTCTGTTCATTCTTGCTACTGATTGCCCTGTGTAATTAAGAAAGCCTCTCGTACTAAAGGGGTCTTATTAATGCTATATAAAACCCCTCCTGTTCAAAAAGTCTATCCTCAGCTGAGTAAAATCGTCTGATAATGGCAAAACTGTCATTTAATACCTTCCTCGGGCTTACTGGGTTAGGGTTGCAACAGTTTCAGCCCGACTTGGACCTTACAGGGGCCCAAGTCAAACCCAAACAGTTTTATCATCCCAATCAGCGTCATTTCAGTAACTGCATACTGGGTACATTTTTATCAATAAGTCAGTGTTTCTTTTCATCTGAGAGACAGCATAAATTTTCCTCTTTTCACCAAAATTACAAAAAAATAACATAATTGTGGAGGATGGAAGAAAAATATGAGGAGTAGCAATTTTGGGATTAGTCGAAGATGAGCGGCATTATAATTCTGACTTTCCGCTGCATGCAAAGGATATAGAAGAAAATGTTTACCTTTGCGCTTCCGTCATTAGCAGAGTTACACAGACCACACAGACCTCATGTAAAGTGTTGTGATCATAACGTGTGTGTGTGTGTGTGTGTGTGTGTGTGTGTGTGTGTGTGTGTGTGTGTGTGTGTGTGTGTGTGTGTGTGTGTGTGTGTGTGTGTGTGTTTCAACGGCTCTTGCAAAATGTCATGCTGGAATGGGCCCTCTTCGCGTGGTGACATCGATATAATCGGGTGGTGGAGGTGCCGTGATACACAAGTGTTCCTCAACTTTCTCCCTAATCCCCCAAAAGGAGGATGGTGAACTGCAGAAGACGTTACCTGCAGTCCACCGGGTACCACACCTGGCTCACCTGGAGACTGGAGGTGGAGGCATAGGGTGGAGAGATATATGAGGGAATGGGCTGGTAGTTGGAGAAAGGGCAGCCTGATAACGGACGACAGGGTGACATGGAGGCGTTTTGTTTGTGCCCACCCTTTACGGCATTGAGGCGTCTGGAGAGAGAGAGAGAGAGAGAGAGAGAGAGAGAGAGAGAGAGAGAGAGAGAGAGAGAGAGAGAGCGTTTTTGCTCCCTCCGACGTGATGAAACGCACCGTCACCCGGAAGTGTACACTCGCGTCCGCAAAAATACATACGTGGGCAGGAAACTGAAGCGAGATGCAGGTTGGGATGTAGCCAAGGTGGGAGAGGTGTAGGTGGGTGTAGATGACGAGATGCAGGTGGATGTAGCCTCGGTGGAAGAGGTGTAAGTGGGTGTACATGTGTAGGTGGGGAGAGGTGTAGGTGGGTGTACAAGTGTAGGTGGGGAGAGGTATGAGTTAGTGTAGGTGGGGACGAGTGTAGGCTGGGAGAGGTAGGTGGGGACGGGTGTAGGCTGGGAGGGGTGCAGGTAGGGATGGATATAGGTTGTTGCAAGTGAAGGCGGGTGTAGGTGGGGAAAGGTGAAGATGGGGTCGGGTGTAGGTGGGTGTAACAAGGGACGGACCTGTGTAGGTGTGTGTAAGTGGGGACAGGTGTAGGTGTGCAAGTGGGGACAGGTGTAGGTGTGCAAGTGGGGACAAGTGTACGTGTGCAAGTGGGGACTGGCGTAGGTGTGTGTAGACAGAGACAGGTGTAGGTGTGTGTAAGTAGGGACAAGTGTAGGTGTGTTTAGATGGAAACAGGTGTAGGTGTGTATGTAGGCAGGTGTAGGGGTAAGCAGGCAGAAATGATGAGAAATACGGAAGGAATGAACCGTACTAGTCTTTTTAAGAGGCAGGTAATTTAGACAAGATATGAAAAAACAATGACATTTTTCAAGAGGCAGGTAGGAAGGCTGAAAACGGGGTGGGCAAAACGTGAAAAATAAACGACTTCTTTATAGGAGTAAGTTGGACAGAATGAAAGGGAAGGATGAAAACACATGGAAAAATAAAATATCCTTTTTAAGTGGTAAACAGGCAGAGCTGAAAGGATACAGGTGATAGGAGTGAAAAATATAATGACCTGCTCTTTTATTAAGGGTAGGTAGGCACAGTAGAAAGGGAAGGGATGTCAAAAAGAAAAAAAAAGTTATGTAGACAAGGCTGATGAGAAAGAGATGGAAGAAATTAGAAATAAATATAATGCTTTCCCTTCTAAGGGGAAATCATTAAGTGGAACAAAGAAAAGAGGTGGAAATAATGGAAAGAAAAAAATCACACAAGTAATCATATTTTAAAGGGTAGGTACACATGACTTTTACTCTCCTGTACAAAAAAATGCAGTAACTTTTTTTGGTTAGGTACGGTAGTCAAGACTGAAAAAAAAAAAAAAAAATTGAATAGGAACAAAAAACATGATTTTTTTTTTTTTTTTTTTTTTTTTTTTTTACAGGAAAGTAGACAAGACTTTCACCCTCCTCTCGTCCCCCGGAAACTGCCAGCACGAGCACTTAACAATGCAAAATCAATGCCAATTAAGTCGGAGTAATTGCGGCCGTGTGTTGGAAAACTGAAGATGATGATGATGATGATGATGATTATGATGACGGCAAAACCAGTCCGACCGCAGACATGGCCAGCCAAATTACCCACCCAAGTCACAGGGAATTCAACTCTTTTGGCCTGGTACCATAAGGGCCTTTTATTCTTGCTAACAGGGAATGGCTTTATGCACACCGGCCATATTACACGCTGCAGACACGGATCACAGCCTGCTAATGCCACTTCTCGTACTGATAAATTAATCCTCTTACAGGATATACTGAGGCATTCTCTTTGATTTATTACTGACTATGACTCTATTCACATTTGCAGGAAAGGTTACCAACAGCCTCTCATAACTTGACTCTCTCTCTCTCTCTCTCTCTCTCTCTCATTCAGATTTTGAGCTAAGACTGCAAGCTCCATTACCCCTTTCAGAGCAATAATTATACTCTGCTTCTGCGACCACCTCATCGGCATCTGATTACGAGAAAAGCCTGCCAACAGTCTTCACTTCCCGGTTCAAAGCTGTGGTTATTCTTATACTTTATTCTCGCTATCTCTTAACGATTTAAATTAGAGACGACATAGGCCATAGTCGATAACACCTTTTCTCTTACTCACAATTTACCCATTCCTGTCTGGCCCCAAGATTTATTCCCCACATCTAAAAATCCTCTTGTTTGTTACTGACAGAATAAATAACATGCAGGAGAATACACAGCTGCACCAGAGGAAATAAATCGCTTAGACGAACAAGCTACGAAGCCTACACTGCGACTTGTATCAAATGGCCGTAGGAGAAAACAGGCACAGGTAAAAAGGTTATCAAGAATCTCGACGAACTCCGGCACTGCAAAGGCTTATTTTATTTTCAACCACATAATTTTCAACCACTTAAACGCCTTGCTCGAGTTAACAGAGACCTGCAGTTACGGGAGGGTTACAGACAAGCTCAATTAACCCATCCAGAACCATTATATCTTACGCATTATATTCTTGGCACCATTAAACGACTTGGATTAAATTAGGTGGCCCCCTCTCTTGACCTAATCATTACACCTTCCATTCTACCCCATTCAAGCTGACGTCAGGGATTTTATTCAGCTGCAAGGGTTACTAGCATGGAGGACTGGGTAAGGATGGCCCCCTAACACCTCTTCCTTTTCGATTTATTTCTGGATATGGCTGGTTAATATCTTTTTGTACGATATTTATATAGAGTATGACGATAATGGAAGGATTTATGTAATAGGACAGTTAGGTGTAATAAACAAAATAAATCGTTTAGGAAAAGGGGCTACGGAGCTTCCTTACCCGACGAGAATATGGGCTTGAGTCACAGGAGGCTGAGAATGATAATGGAAGAGTTACAGAATATCTCCATCATTTCTTCCTGCAGCAAATACCTTATGATACTCTGGTTATGTGGAGGGAATGGAGAATGAGAGACTGACTAGAAGAGTGTATGTGAATGAGGTGGAGGGAGAAGGGGAGGAGGAGACTGAGGATTAGATAAAGGGATGGGGTGGAGAGGTAAATGAGAAAGGGAGGCGGTAAGGCAGCCTACACGGTGGCATGAAAGCGATCTGTTTGTGACCACACCTTCTGAGATTAGGCGTTTGGCTAAAGATAGACAGACAGATAAGATAGATGGATAAATAGACAGATAGACAGACAGACATAGGTAGGTAGGTAGAAAGGCAGACAGATAAAAAAAAACAAAAAAACATGATGTTTTAGTTGCACTTCAATTCTTGCTTCCGCCAACTGGTTTTATATAGGAGAGAGAGAGAGAGAGAGAGAGAGAGAGAGAGAGAGAGAGAGAGAGAGAGAGAGAGAGAGAGAGCATCACGAACTAAGGGGGGTTAATGGGTTAATTACCTAACAACGCAGGTGCTAACACTGTCTCGGAGTCCAATGAGGCGAAGGTGAGTGAGACGGCCAATGGGTGATGTCCTTAGTTCATTACCTAATTTAATGGCAGGTAACCCAGAGCCCGAGGACTTTTTTTTTGTCATCCTTGCTAATGGAGAATGAGAGACTGACTAGGAGAGTGTATGCCTGAGGTGAAGGGGGGACATTTTAACTCAACTTAGACTTTTTGGGCAGGATTAATATACTCCTTCAACACGACTAAGTTCAATAGTCTGGCAGCTACAAGATCAGACGTAAATCAGACGTAAAAAGACGTCACCTGGAGTCCAAGGGTTAAGAGTCTGAATTCACTTAATAGCAAAATTATATAGAAAAAAGACGGCAGTTATTTGAGGCTGGTGTAGTTAACGTGCTTAGAACAATGATATATTTCACGATTGTATTCTTGTCAACACCTTATAATTAATTTAGCCGTGGAATGAATTCTCATGGTAAGTGGTGAAAAGTGCTAATTAAGTGCTAAGGGGGAAGTGTTCAGGAAGAATTGCTCAAGAAAGTGCTAAGGTAATGTGCTGCAGTCTTCATAACGTCATCCTCGTAACATTAAACTAAAGACCTGAGGGAAAAGTGCTGAGGAAATTGTGCTGAGGAAATAAGCTGAGGAAGAAAAGCTGAGGAAAAAGTACAGAGGAAGAAAGACTGAGGAAAAAGTGCTGTGGAAAAAGTGCTGAGGAAAAAGTACTGGAAAATGGCGCGGAGAAAAAAGTGCTGACGAAAAAGTGCTAAGGAAAGTCTTGTGGTCAATTAAGGAAAGGTGCTGAGGAAAAAGTGCTGAGGAAAGTGTTAAGGAAAAAGGGCTGAGAAAAAAGGTGCTCAGGAAAAACTGTTCAGGAAAAATGGTGAGGAATAAGTGCTGCGTAGTCTCCTAGGCCTCAAAACACACACACACACACACACACACACACACACACACACACACACACACACACACACACACGTAAGCCTTTCCCTGTATGAAGTGTTTTGCCTAATAAAGCATGGAGAACTTTAAGATTATCATGTTTAGTGTCGACGTGCACTGAAGCCACAAGGTGAGAGAGAGAGAGAGAGAGAGAGAGAGAGAGAGACAAGGAAAGGGTGAGGGGAAAAAAGGGCAATGAGATGGGGATGGGGAAACTGGAAAAAATAAATTATTATTATTATTATTATTATTATTTCCATTTTGGGGGATACATGCTCAGGTGCCTCCCCCCCCCCATGAATCCGCCAACGGTATACAATGAAAACAGTATCTCAAAAATGAAAAGCAAAAGAAAAGAGACGAAAATGTAAAGAGGAGGTGGTGGAGGCGAAGAGAGAGAAGAGAGGAAAGAAGGAGAGAAAAATGCTTTAAAAAAACAAAAAAGCCAATACATTTGACGGAGGAGGAAAACCTAAGTGATTTAATACGTGTGCCAGCTTAGAAATGAGAGAGAGAGAGAGAGAGAGAGAGAGAGAGAGAGAGAGTCCTTATGCAAGACAGGAACTGAAGACCTAGCAGTTACTCAAGCATCAGGAAGTTGCAAAGAGTTAAGTGCTGGCAAGAGTAATGGCACGGTACTGTCGAATGTGACGTGTGAGAGTATGAGATGAGAGGTGTATAGCAGTGAGGTGTGTAGGCGTGAGGTGTGTAGGTGTGAGGTGTGCTGATATGAGGTGTCTAGATGTGAGGTGTGTAGATGTGAGTATATACGAGGTGTGGTGACGTGAGATGTGTATGTGAAGTGTGTTGATGTAAGGTGTGTAGATGTGATGTGCAGAAATGATGTGTGTAGAAGTGCGTGTGTAGAGGTGAGTTGTGTAGATGTGAGGGGTGTATTGTGACGTGTGTTGAGCTGAGGTGTGTCCTCGTAGATATGAGATGTGTAGAGGTGTGCAGATGTGTGTAGATGTGAGGTAAGAATGTAGGCTTTAAATCTGTATGAAAGTATGAAGTATGGAGCATGTAAGTGTGAGCTGGAGGGAGTGCAGCCAAATGGCAGAGGACAGGGCGACATGGAGGAGATTTATTTGTGGCCACTCCTTACGGGATTAAGGTGCCTGGCTTTAGACAGAAAGGTAGACAGAAGTATGAAAGTATGAGGTATAAAGTGCTGTATGTATGGATGTCGGTATGAGCTATGCAGGGATGTAGGTATGTAGGTACATTACGAGGTATGTAGGTATGAAGTCTGTAGGCATGAGGCATGTTGGTATGTAGGTATAAGATAAGTAAGTGTGAGGTTTGTGTTTGGTACAAACGGAATGAAGTTGGTTGGGATGTAGTTGACTCCTATCATGAGAGAGAGAGAGAGAGAGAGAGAGAGAGAGAGAGAGAGAGAGAGAGAGAGAGAGAGAGAGACAGACAGAGAGAGACGACATGGAACAATAATTATACAGCATATTTATGACATTTCCCAGAGTTTACTTACTTTATGTAAATATACAAACATTTGCTTTCATCTGTAACTCGTATACAGGTAGGCTAGCCTACCCATAGTTTTGTATCACTGAAACGGTAATAAACCCCTTCCATTAACTCTTTGAAGCATTTTTCCTTTTTTCTTGCTACGAACCTAAGAACCCAACTCAGTAATACCTTTCATTGAGCAACGAGTACAAGAGTGTCCATGCACCCTCGGATCTTGGTTTCTCATCAGCAAGGAAAACTGTTTAGTGTCAGCCAGAGTAAAACATATATGGCAAGTCCTCCTTCAAGATTTAATTGTTCACCCCCTTTTCCGATAAGCCTTTCCAGTTAACTCTTGCTGCCTATAAATAATTCTGTTCAGTTCAGGGGAGACCTGTTCCCATTACCCACCCGCCGGGGAAATGCGGCCTAAGGAGCGAGAGACGGAGGGATCAGTTCTCTTGGAAAATGGGATAAGCTCAGTAAATCTCGGCTACCAGCGACGCCCCTTAGGCCCCCACTGATATATCGCTCACACTCCACTGGCACACAAAGGCCCTTCCATCCCACAGGCATTTCCCTTCCCTCGCGTGTTTGCCTGCAGTATAACAGGATCGAACCCTGTGTGGCGCGGTTAGGTAATAGGTCCGTGAAAGGAATTTGTTTACCGTGTGGGGCCGATGGGAACTGGGAGTGTATAGAGCAGTTAACTGGCCCGGCTGTGGCTGTGTGTGTAAGCGACCCCCGGTGTTTGGATGAGCCAGCCTGATACGGATTTAAAGGACTCAGGACTGGTCGCTTCAAAGCCCATGAAATACTTCACAAAGGATGAAGATAGGATTCTATTTCAATGCCATATTTTCATATAATTTAGGAAACATATTCTAGCCAAGGAATATATATATATATATATATATATATATATATATATATATATATATATATATATATATATATATATATATATATATATATATATATATATATGGCTCATCCAAATAATCAGTCCGACTACACTCGCGATAAAACATCTTCAGGCCGAGTTTATATATATTTATCAGAAAGCTGGCCCGGCTCGCAATAATTATTTTAGATCCCACTCTTGTTTTTAATTTTTCCCAGGTGACGTTCAAATTTAGTGTCGCAGGTTGTCCCTCGAGGATCAAATAGGAAAAGACTCGCAACTGTGGCTGTCTCTTGATGATACCGGATGTCTCATGTAAGTTTGATGCTATCGGCTCAAGTGGAGTTTTCAGGACATGGGAGATCGGAGCTGACTAACGTGTCTCGATGAGTGATGTTCGAGTGGAGCAAAAAAAAAAAAAAAAAGTACCGATACTTGGTAATGATAGTGTGTACCAGGTAAGTATGGATCTGAACGATAATAATGTGTTAGTGTCATACTCGTACTGCTCATCAGTGGCAGGTGTTGGGAATTGATATCAGGCTACATTACGGTACTAAAATCTATTAGGCTGGTTTTACCCGAACAGTGTATTACAGTATTTTCTACTAATACTTAGTTGGCGATGGAAAATTTTACGAAGTTTAAAGTGTTCAACATTCGTAAGTACAGTGCAGCACTAACTTAGACGCCTGCACACACGAGAGAGAGAGAGAGAGAGAGAGAGAGAGAGAGAGAGAGAGAGAGAGAGAGAGAGAGCTATCCACAACCACATAATTCATACCCCAACCTCATCCTTCACCCTCGGTTAATTAGTGATTGTCTCTTCAGTCAATGGCGCCTCCACGGATTTTCTTTATGTAAATGAGTGCATGGGTTAATAAAAGAAGGTGACAATTCCGGCAATGTGACTCACTCGTAAATCGTATGTCTATTTATATCTATCTATCTATCTGTCTGTCTGTCTCTGGCTTTCTGTTCATCAATTCACCCATGTATCCATCCAGCCACCCACCTGTCTATCTATACCGTATTCATTCATCCATATATCCCCCTATCTATCCATCTACCTATCTACCAATATCTATCCTTATACCCCTCTATCTATCTATCTACTATCTATCTGTGGTTGATGAACGTGACCCCCCCCAACCCTTGTGGTCTTACGCCGCCATACTAGTAGGCTACCCCTCACATTCTCTCTCTCTCTCTCTCTCTCTCTCTCTCTCTCTGTCAGTATTGGTCTTCATGCTCTTGAAAACACTTTATCATTCAGATTTATTCATTATTTTTGTCTCACTATCAGTCTTCACCGTATAATTCTTAACATCTGCCTATCTATCCGTCTATCTATCTGTGTGTCTGTAAGTTTGTGATCTATTGTATAGCCAGACGTCTTAGGAGGTGTTGAAGGATTGCTTGGCCTTTGGGAACGGACTGTGATGCCTATGCCCAGAGTCAAGAGAGAGAGAGAGAGAGAGAGAGAGAGAGAGAACTAACAGATTTATCACAACATATTTAACACCCCTCCAATGTCGTATTTATTATGCTCATGTTCTTAGTAATGCATCATGGCCGTAACACTTCCTCATTAGCGATTTTATTTTGCATACTAGTACGTTCCTTTATCGGCTCTTCATGTCGTTTTAAAATGAACAAGAGGATACTGAGGAGAAATGTGCAGAATAAACCGCTGAGATATGTATTGTCTCCAAAGTCACTTACTACACTCGGTTTATCACCTGAGGGAACTGGGCCACTTACATTCATTAACCCCTTCAGTCCCAGGATATACTTAACCTGCATTGTTCTACACGATTTATTTAGATTAGGATATTTAGTTTTTAGATTTTCTAAAACTCTAAGTCTACAACTGCCCCCTATCCACCTTGAATGCTTAGTTGTAACAAGAGATTAAAACTAGAATACGAGGCTATAGTCATGAAGAACTGCTATGGGTAGAATGTATTGTAGAACTGTTACCGTTTTTTTTTTTTTTCTGCCACTGAGCTACGTGAAATAAGGTGCAAAAGGAAGCTAAGCTAGGCCAAGTTAATGTGAAAGAACTACAGCACATCTGACACCACTGGAGTAAATCAAATATGAGTCACGAGTAAACATTAATATCTGCCCTTCACTACGACGACTTGTTACTACTGTTTTTGTTGCCCAGACAATTTTACTTAACCAAAGATCTCTCGTACTGAAGGAGTAATGAAGGTAATATTTAATCCTTTCAGACCACAAATAAATAAATAAATGTATCCTATGCTGAATAGAATCGTCTAGTACTTGAATCAGAAAAATTGTAATCGTACTGAAACGGTCAATGGTGACTTATCTATGCCTTACTGTTCGAAAAGTACATCCTGAGCTGAATAAACATGCCTGGTAGTAGTCACAATAAAACGAAAATACACGTCACCGGGCTGAGAGGATAATAACAGGATCTTATTCTTAGTTGTCGTACGGCTGGCAGTTCGGATTAATGCAAGTCAAAACAAAGGAAATTTTGTCGTACTGAAGCTATTAACATAATTTTGGAGGCACGCAGTGACTAAATGAGTGGCGTAAATCAGAGAGACGGGGACGAGTGAAACTTAAAGGCTATCAATGAAAATTCAAAGTATTCAGGTACGAGGTTAAAGATGTATGAAAGGATTTAAAGGGAGAAGCCTTCGAACTTTTGAATGAACTCGGGTTTCTCTGTATTTAAGGAATAAAGAACTGCTTCCATTGTCTACACTTACCAAATGGTGGCCAGGGAACACTGAAGATGACTTGGGTATCACGTAGTTCCGCTGATCATGAAGAGAAACAACATACTCAGTAAAATGCAACACAGTAACAACGACACATCCACCTAACCGTGGCCATCTTGTCACTGTTGCCACATCTGTGAGTTAGCCTCTAAGCCTCCATACATTCTTTATAACTTCAGCTGCATCAAATAGGCGTAAATGTAAGTCAGGGGATGAATAAAAGTGTAAACATGCTTTTGAAAAACAGGAATGACTAGTAATTAGTACTGTAAAAGTCAAGAAATGTTAAATGAATACGAAGAAACTTTCTCCTGCTCCTTCCACACTGACTTCATGCAACTGAACTGACAAAAAATTTACCTACCCGTTTTTCGTTATCCAGGCATAAATAACAACTTGTCTAGTACATGAGCACACATAATAAGTTGCTTGATAAAAGCATAGGAACAAGTAGTTAGCATTACTTGTACACAGAGCTGGAAAATAATAGCCCAAAATATGACAAAAGAGGTAACTTGTATCTTTCCTCTGGCTTTGCATCCACAACAAAGATGACGTCATCGCACCTCGATGTAGTCCTTTTAAAACGCCCGGATTTAATCCCTTTTAACCTGCAGCGTAAGTGGTACACCTGAAGGATTTTATTTTTTCCTTCAAGGAACGTTCGAATATCTGCTCTTGGAGAGCTTTGAGAGATTTTTTATGAAACGCAAAGTTGCTCATCTTGAAAATTTGAGCCGATTTAACACGTCAGTTGTTGCATCAGCTGATGCAGAGTTTCACCGGAGGTCTGTGATGAGTCTCATGTTACAATTTCCACGGAAGATACTTTGTTCAGATCAATTAAACAGTCTGGCGTTATCTAAAACAGTACGTTTGTGCCTACATTCTAGCAAAATTATATTATTTTAATGGAAGATGTACAAAGTGAATCTCTTATTCCTCATGAACTATCACTCAGACTGTTTTCACCACTTCTCTGCGATTCCCAAGAGGTTCAGAATACGACTGTTACACATGTAGTTACCGAGTCATCTAGAGAGGTCGAGTTGATGGTGTGTGTATGAGAGAGAGAGAGAGAGAGAGAGAGAGAGAGAGAGACCTTTTTGTGTGTGTATTGCACCCTTTCTTTGTTCCAACCTTGAAATAAAGGCTCCGTAATAGGTTGGGCGGGCACGTTTCATTGGCTTATATGGAATGTCTGGTCTTCTTTCCATAGTTAGAATCTCTCTCTCTCTCTCTCTCTCTCTCTCTCTCTCTCTCTCTCTCTCTCTCTCTCTCTCTCATGCACGAACACGCGTACGTACATGGCTCACATTCTATCATGAAGCCTATGTTTCAGTCAAGTTTTCTCCTTTAACTCTCTCTCTCTCTCTGCAATCTGTATGCAACTCAGTAGGTTTAGTTTCCCCGGACCAAGTTTTTGCAAGAGGGAAAAAGTCATCGTATTTTTTTTTATTCTCTCTCTCTCTCTCTCTCTCTCTCTCTCTCTCTCTCTCTCTCTCTCTCTCATTTTTTCCTCCACCCAGCGCGAGACAAGAACGGGAAGAGGTAGTCAGAGGGGGTTTTGATCCGGTTTAGGAGGTGAGGTGAGGGGAGGGGTGGGGAGAGGAAGGAATATAAAAAGATGGAAGGTTAGGGGAGGGATGGAAGAGGCGGGGTGGGGAGGGAAAGGGAATGGGTGGGATAGGATGAGTGGAGAGGGAAGGGGATGGTACAGGAGGGGAGGGAATGAGAGGGATAGGAAGGGGAGAAAAGGGAAGAGAAAAAGTATAGGAAGGGATGGAAAGGGAGGAATGGGGAGGGAAGGGGAAAGGAGAAGATGGAAGTAGAGGGGAGAGGGGGGTAAGGGAAGGAGAGGGGGGAGGGGAGGGGAATGCAGGAAGAGTTTAGGTGCCGTGAGAGACAAGGGGAAGCATTCATATATGATTTTTAACCATATATATATATATATATATATATATATATATATATAAACGTGTCCCTACCAGTTAATTATTATCAGGAATTACTCTGCTTGGTATTATTTTATTATTTTTCAGTTTAATATTTAGTGGTCTTGAGGATTTCGTATCGTTTCTTTGCTGGCGATTTATTTTAGCTATCATAATTCAACATCAACTACTTTTATGAGAAGGTAAATAGTGACAGCATTAACTCTCATTGTCCTGCCAGCTCCAGACGGTTTTCTTCAGCATGCACCGTGGCCTGCGCTTTCCGGAGTGTTGCGCAGTGAGTCAGGTGCAGCGCAGTGTGACAAGCCAGGAAATCTCGTTCTCTTCACTCATTTCCGGAAGTTAACAAGAAACTGGATTTAACTGTTCTGCTCTATTATTATTATTATTATTATTATTATTATTATTATTATTACATTGTTATTTATATTATCCAATGTTTTTTTTTTTTATCCCACTAGGAGCTTAGGGGCCTTGTGCTCTGCTATTTACTCCAGATTTTTAAAGCGGAGTGACCAGTCGCTCGCTCCTGACTGGAAATTTGTGAGCATTAAACCCCAACCATTCCTCAAATGCAAACCCTTATGGGCCACACCTAACTGGAGCTCCTTAACCCAAGACCACCAGGCGTCCATTTGGTTACATGGTTACCACCCAGCGTAGTAAATATTTTCCTGGGCTACAAGAAACCATTTGTCTTGTCATTCAGCGCTGAGTCACCTGAAGGCAGCAGCAATATGAATGAAGAATAAATAACTGCCATGGAGACTTGTTCATAGTTAAAAATGGTAGTCAAGTCGGTAGAGAGATGGTCTGTAGTTCCAATGGACACGGGCTCAAATCCCGACTGGGCCAGAGAACAGTTTAAAGATCTGAATTTCGTTAAAGTAGACATTACTGATCTAGCATAAGACCCGCGGACTTGTAAAAACACCTCCGCCAATGCCAATCCGGCTCTCCTGTATCAGACCACCATATAGCTAGCATTCAGTATGGACGGTGGGTTTTGGCGCTGATGTGGTGACATGTGGAGGAGTAGGGCACGTAGGAGGACTGTTGGGTCCCAGGGAACGGGCTGTTAAACCTATGCCCAGAGTTGGACACACACACACACACACACACACACACACAAACTGACGTGAGTGGATGATAAACACCCCTATCTGTTGTACTAGATTATTTACACCGTGTGCAAGTGTGTGTGTGTGTGTGTGTGTGTGTGTGTGTGTGTTATATATGTATGTGTGCTTCTTTGTGCTAATGTGTTTGTGTGTGCATGAGTCTTTGTTCTTTGCTTTTGTGTGTGTGTGTGTGTGTGGTGACGTAATCGTGAACAGACATGGTGATTCCTGAACACTCTGACCTTGGCGGCTGGGTGGAGAGGTGTAGGGGGAACGAAAGTGGGGAGGAGGAGGATGGAGGAGGAGGCGGGAGAGGGGGATGGAGGGAAGAGGAAGAGAAGGGGTGGGGAGACCGGAAAGAAAGGGAAGGGGGAGGAAAGAGGGAGGGGAGCAGAATGGAAGATGAGGAAACGAAAGGAAGAGAGAGAGGGAGAGGGGAAGGATAAGAGGAGGGGGAGGTAAGAGGAAAGGGATGATGATGAAAAGTGGGGAAGCGAAGGGAAGAGGAAGATATGGGAAGAGGGAGGGGAGGGAATGGGAGAGAGCAAATGAAGGGAAAGGGTAGAGAGGCACGATGGAAGGTGGGGAAGCAAGGGAAAGTGAAGGAGAGAGATGGGAAGAGGGAGGGGAGGGAATGGGAAGGGAGAGGAGGGGAAGGGAATGGGGAAGGAAGAGGGAGGGGAGGGGAAGCGAGGCAGTGTGAGAGAGGAGGTAAGTGCTGGTGACTCATCTTCCGTATACGCACACGCCCAAACACGCACACACTCACATAAGGATGGCCGGGGATCTCCATACTGAACAATCCAGCTGTCTCGCTAGGGTAGGTAAGCGTGAATGTAGACAAATTACTAAGACAACTCCATCATTATGCATAGGGAATTATTAATGGGAATAACAGAGGCATTTCATAAGTCAGTTTTGTAACATCAGATGGCGGTAACGGATACAGGGAGGTAATATTTATGTGATGATGCTGTTAAATATTATGACAAACATCCACAGAGGTTAAGAGTGAAAAAAAGAAAGAAATTATCCAACACTAGCTCCGTGTACTGATATTAGTATGCAGAAGTCGTACACTTACTAAAAAAAAAAAAATCTATACATATATGTGAGATTTTTATCCTGACCCGCACGCCTACCACGACAATATTTTATTGCTTGAACACCATTGCAATGACGTGTTCGACCAGGAGAAATGATGCAACGGGCCACCAGTGCCAAAATTCCTCATGAGCTTTTTGCAAATTTTCGTTCGTTGTGTCAACTACTTTCGTGCACGAGTTGTAAAGGCAAGGTGTGTGTGTGTTTGTGTAATGCACACACACACACACACACACACACACCGTTCGTAATCAGTCACTTTTTTTTTCTTAATCGAGTTGCATTCCCTGATGGAGTGTTTCGGTCTATAGCTTTAGGCTTCTTTCAGTAGGTTAGGTACAATGTTTGACAGAAGTAGTAGTAGTAGTAGGAAAGCCTTTCTTCTTTGCTGTCCTTATCTCATTCTAGTAGTTCAGTTACTCTTCTAGGAGCTGCCGTGCATGGTCCAACAGGCCTACTGCACTTATCCTCTCTTCTTATGCTCTTATGTTATCTATCTATAGCCAGACGCCCTAATCCCGTTAGGGGTGGCCATTTGTCTTTGAGTTAGTGGTTTTACGGTGAGGGGCACTAACCCTCCGCCAACCCATTTGCTGAAATGTAGGGAACACAGGTAGTTTAGTAATATGGTTACCACTCAGAGTTGTAAATGGTTTCCTGGCTTACAGGAAACCATTAGGCTTGTCACTCGATGTAGAGCCACCGGAAAAGGAAAGAAGAGTGATAAAAGGTGACAGGAAAGATGGGAGAAATAGGAAGAGAGGAGGGTAGAATGCTAAAGGTGAAGGAAGAAGTAGGCAGCACTACATCAAGTGAGTGGATGATGGTCGCCACCACCTACCACAAAGAAGTAGTACCGGTAGTAGTAGTAGAAGTAGTACTAGTAGTAGTAATAATAATAATAATAGAAATAATAATAATAATAATAATAATAATAATAATAATAATAAAAATAATAATAATAATAATAATAATATCGACAACAATAATAATAATAATAATGATGATGATGATGATAATAATGGGGAGGGGTAAATGGGTAAAACAAGAATAAATAACATAATGTCATTTATTGTCACATTAATACAACCATATACAAATCGTTATCACATACTCAAATCATTACAATATTTACAACCTGTACACACTACCTGGCTACTGGGGCACCACCTGACACACACACCTTACCAGTGGCTTTCGAGATGGCGTGACGACTCTTCTTTACCGATTTATTCCGCACATTACGCCTTAGTATCCTCTTGTACGTTAATGATGCAAACTATGTAACCTTTAAAACTACATAATATATTAGGGAATGTGCTGAATAAATCGCCACAGAAAAGGTGTTACAATATCTCCACAGCCACTTAGAACACGACGCATACTCACAAGGTAACTTCTTCAGTACGGTGATGTCTCTTTCATTCTTGCTGTCCACAAGCGATTTTTTTCAGTTCAGGAGAGGCTTAACAAAAATCGTCTGGATGTAACAAAATATAGCTAAAATTGTACGTCACTGTCCACCATTTTTAGAAGCGGGGATATCTCTAGGACCGGCCCAGTCAGTCAATCGCCCCCTAAGGATTTTCGTACGCGAGGTGGTTCGCTCTAGAGAAGATCATCATAATCCCGCATCTATCTGGCGTTTCTGTATTTATTTTCCTCTTGCCATCTGCACACGATATCAGTCTAGTTGAGGCTCTTCCAACTGGAGAGGTTAGATGCGGCATTCACCTTTCCTACACAGCTCTGTCCTAAGCTGAATAAAATCGTCCGGGAAAGCATCACCATTCTGGAAGAGTGAGGAGCACGTGGATATAAACACAGAGCCTAAACCGCACTGTAGAGCCAACACCCCACAGAGATGTTTGGTTTATTAATTAACGAGGGAACTACCTTTGGTCATAACAGGATGGGATGTCAGGCCCTACAACGCACTGGTAACGAATGAACACAACGACGAGCGTGGCTTGATAAGGCATGGCCGACACGTGCTCTTCCAGATGTAAACAAAAACTGACACGTGTTCTTCCAGGTTAAACAAAAACTGACACGTGTTCTTCCAGGTGTAAACAAAAACTGACACGTGCTCTTCCAGATGTAAACAAAAACTGACACGTGTTCTTCCAGGTGTAAACAAAAACTGACACGTGTTCTTCCAGGTGTAAACAAAAACTGACACGTGCTCTTCCAGGTGTAAACAAAAACCAGCTGATTGTCAGGTGGTGGGGGACTGGCCATCTCAGCCTCGGGAGTCATGGAGGCGAGATATATAGAATTCCTTACTCGATAATCACATTTCCTTCAATACAAAACCTGTGTATATACATAAGACATTAATAGTGGTGACTTTCAGGGCCGTAGTCTAGATGGCATACAGGGCTTCGCAGCGTCTTTTCCTTAGTAGTTTATTTGCCATGCTACACCATTTTTTTTTCAATCAATTTCTAAAGCTTCCGAGGGTTTAAAAATGTATAAAGAACGACTATCAAAGGTGTAATAGTCACAATAAATCGACAAATAAAAGGCGCAACGGAGCCCAGACTGCCACCTAACACACTGTCCTTAGACATACAGATATATACATGACATTCAGCTTCCTATACAGTGATCCGGCGTGACTAGAACTTATGACCTACTGTTAGTAAGACTCGTGTACGGGAAGGAATACTGTCGGTGAGGCAACTGAGAAGACAGGTAGCACAGGGATGACTGGGGCTCGTACAGAATCCTCGTCTGTTTAGAAACCTCCCTAACACCCACACCTTAGCAATTTATTTTGGAATATGGCTGGGTAATAGTCTTCTGAACGTTATTTATGCAGAGTATGGCGATATTGGAAGGATTTGTGTAACGGAAAAGGACAGAAAGGTGTAATAAAAAAAAAATCGCTTAGGAAAAGGTGCTAGGGAGCTTCCTCATCCGACGTGAATACTGGTCTGTTAAGGAAGCTCCCTAACACTCTTCCTTAACGATTTATTTTTGGATACGGCTGGGTAATTTTCTTCTGAACGTTATTTATGAAGAGTATGGCGATATTGGAAGGATTTATGTTGCACATAAGAGGACATACAGGTGCAATGAACAAAATAAATCGCTTAGGAAAAGGTGTTAGGGAACTTCCTCAGCCAATGAGAATACGGGCCTGGGTGACACTTGCTTAAAAACACACAATATTGGGCTATAATTCTCAGAGCTTAGGGATGATTTACTAAGTGTCACAGAGAGCTTCGTGGTACCTCTTCCTTAGCGATTTATTTTGCATATCACACCTCAAAATTCCCTTGTATCACACCCTAAAATCCTCGTGTGTCTTCGTTATATCGTTTTAATGTCGCATACTGTACACTAATAAAATACAAGAGGTGTAATAAGCAGAATGAGTCGCTAGGAAAAATTTGCTACGAGCCATTGGAAGCTTTCTATCACCTCTTTTGATTGTTTAAATATCGAAGGAAATTTCAGTGTTCTCGCGTTATTTTTATGAACATCGACATAGACTGCATGAACAAAATAAAGGCGAATAGTACCAGGCCATATGCGAAAATAAACTGGTTAAGATAGGCGTTAGGAAGCCCTCTAAGCTGACGAGATTGGGACCCATGAACATTCACTCGCTCACTCACTCTCTCACTTTCACTGGACATCGCATCTTATTTAACACTAGCTATGACTTCCATTTTTTTCCCTTACTTCCTTACTCAGCTACGGTAAGAATGTGTTTCCTCAGTTTAACCAAATAAAAGAATTTCCTTACTCAGATTAGGAAGGCGAATATAAATAATTTCCATAATGAATACTCTCTCTTTCTCTCTCTCTTCTAAAAGCAAGTGATCTCTATGAATTAAGAAGGATGACTAGAAGCAAACAGGGGCAGACCAGAAAAGACTCCCAGCCCGCCATATCATAACGTATCATACAATAGAACTGAGAGATACAAATACTGTTGGTAATGCCATAATAACAGACACGATAAAAAAAAACAATGCGTGGACGACAGACATAAAAAAAAAAGATAAAAATGACGAAAAAATACAAGGCTGACTGACTTGGAAAACTAATAAGACATGAATGAAAACGAAAAAAAGAGATGAATGAACACGACACACAAAAAATATAAGGCAATGATATAATAAATGGTGACTGAATGATATGTATATGAATAATTACAAACACACGACTCCCCTGAAGACCAAATGATATTACGTATCCATATAATGAAAAAAAATCACAGCAATAACACGGGTGCTTGCAATATGAATGATGTGGTATTCTGTTATTTATGCATGAACCCACCCCAACCCCACTCATCCTTCGCCAGCGTGAGGAAGGGTATATTCTGGCTTTCACTCTCCCTCCGATAAGAATGTCAGGTTTTGTAGCAGACCTAATGTGAAGTTAATGGAGAATGAAGGGGAGGAGAGAAGGAGGGGGGTGAGAACTAAGGGGGAGATGAGGGGAGGAAGAGAAGGAGCAGGTATGAAAATTGATGAGAAAAAAGGAATGATGAGGAAGGAGAGATGGAGGGGGAGGAAATGCATGGGGGAGACGAAGGGAGGAAAAGAGGGAGTAGATGACAATACTGAAGAGAAGGGAGAATGAAAGGGGGTGAACAGAATCATAACGAATAGAGGGGGTGAGGTGTGTGGGGCGTGGGGGTGAGTATGTGGGGTGTGAGGGTGAGTATGTGGGGTGTGAGGTTGAGTGTGTGGAAGGGGGAGGGGGTGATCACGAGTAGGTCAGCCACAGCAGCAGCAGGGGCGCGGTCAGCAGGGAGGTCAGCAATGTCCTGGTGTTCACTGCACCGCTGGAGTGGGCTGCCCGTGAGACTGTAAACAAAACAAAAACATTGGAAAAAAAAAAAAAAGCATATACATTAGGACGAAAACCTTATACCGTAGAAGTTTGAGAATTAATATCTACCCGTATCTATCAGTGTCTGTCTGTGAGTCTGTCTATCTATCTACCTGCCTATCTATCTATCTGTCAACCCCTGAACCACGGCCATAGTGTGTGTTCTAACCTAACGAAGATCCCAGGCCTATTGCAGCTCAGATGGTGGCCAAGTACAGTCAGAGTGGTGGGGCGATTTGACTAGTAACCAAGGACACTCAGTCGTCCCTCATAATCATGGCCTATCGAATTTCATGCAAACGGGTGAAAACAAACAGACCATAGTAACCAAGGAGACTCCAAATCATAACAAAGGTTCATGTAATTCAACCGGGACATATAAATCAGGTTGTGGTGAGAGGCCGCGTTCGGTGAGATGTAAACAAAGCGTCCACACTCACTCTCATTGTTCCACGCTGGGGGCTGCTCCGTGGTTTTCTTCACCCAGGGGTTCTTGGTTGTAGGGGGCCACCAGGGATGACGTGAGGCGGAGGGGTTGGGCTGGGGTGGTGGCGGGGTTGACGTCCTAGCTTCTATCTCACTGCAGGTGGCTGGTGGGGAGAAGGGGAGAGGGGTTAGTTGATGGGGTAGAAAGGAGAGACGGGAGAGGGGAGATGACGGGAAGGAGGAAGTTGGAAAGAATTAGTTGACGGGGGGGTTGACGTTCTGGCCTCTCTCTCACTGCAGGTGGCTGGTGGGGAGAAGGGGAGAGGGGTTAGTTGATGGTGGCGGAAGGAGTGACACGAGGAAGTGCGTTGTTGTTGAGAGAGAGAGAGAGAGAGAGAGAGAGAGAGAGAGAGAGAGAGAGAGATGAGCTAATGAGGAAGAAGGGGAGAAGACGGATGAGGAAGTTGGAGAATTAGGGGGAGAGGAAGATGTAAGGGGATATGTTGAAAGACGACAATGAATGTATGAAAGATCGATGGGGAAGGTAAGAGGAGGAAAAAAAAAACACACCAATGGAGAGGGAATAACGTCAAAGGAATGGTAGGAATAATAATACATTAGAAAGAAGCATAAGAAAGTGGAGAGGAAAGGACAGAGCCGATGTGAGGTACAGGAAGATAAGAAAGAACAGAATCTATGGAATAAATGGGGAGGATATAGACGGAGAAGGAAAGGCGGAACAAGGAGGTGTATGAAAGGAAGAACACAGAGAAGGGAACGAGGAGGAAAATAAAAGAAGTGGAAGATGAACAATGAGGAGTGAAGGACGTGTAGAGGGAGAGAAGGAAGAAATTCGGGAAAAGGAAAAAGATGGAGGAAACGCGAAATGGTGTCAGAGGGAGGTGAATACTGAAGGACGAGCAGGGCGAGGCAGAGTGGATGGGAGGGGTCAAGATAAGGGCAGCATTAAAGAGGAAGGGGTGACGAAGGAGGGAGGGAGGGAGGGAAGGAGGTAGGGGTTAAGAAGGAGGGAGGGAGGGAGGTAGGGGTTACGAAGGAGGGAGGAGTGAGGTAGAAGGGCGGGGCACGCAACTTACCCCATACATCTATACTCAAACATTATTTACTATTTCACCTACTGTACCTCCTTGGCCAAACCTCATCTCTTGCCACTAACTACCCTAAAAAAATTAATAAATAAAAGAGGGGCGAGGCAGGAGTGAGGCAGGAGTGAAGCACGGGTGAGGCAGGAGGGAGTGGCTTCATGACGTCAATGAGGCAGGAGTTAAAGGGGATGTGGAGACAAATACAGTGGGTCATGCACAGGAAAAAATAATAACAAAAGAAAAACGAATGAAGAAATAAAGAGAACACCATCATCATTATCAACATTATCACCATCACCATCACCACCACCACCATCATCATCAACATTATCACCATCACCACCATCATCATCATCAACATTATCACCATTACCATCATCATCATCATCATCATCATCACCATCACTTCAACAGGGCAATCAACAAAGCAAACAGCAGACATAAAGTGAGTGTTTGGAGATACGAATATCAAACACTAAGCCAATCTCACACTGACGCCTTTGATGTTCTGGGGCCCGAGGTTAGGCTATCGAAGTCTAAAGCTGGTATTCTCGTCAGTAGAGGAAGCTCCCTAACTCCTCTTCGTTAGCGATTTAGGTTATGGCTAGTTAATATCCTTTTGTATATTTATTTATGCAGAGTATGGTGATGCTGGAATGATTCACGTAACACAAAAGAGGACAGTACGGTGTAATAAGCAAAATAAATCGCTTAGGAAAAGGTGTTTGGGAGCTTCTTTAACCGAAGTGAATAAGGACCGAGTTCGTTTAAGGGTACAGTAGGTATCGATATAAAGAACAGCAAACAACAAATCTAATGGTCCTTTAGAGGCTGTTTGTTGCTTAGAAGACTTAGACTATGGTATCTAATTTATGAGACGAAGACAAGGATAGCATACCAGGAACCCCCACCCACCCACCCACCAAACTGACAGGCAAAGGTCTCTGGTGGTACTGCTTCTTGAAAAAACCTCCATTCGCCTCTTGGGGATTCAAACCTGTGTGTACCCCATCATCTCACTCAAGTATATGATGACAAATGATCAGAGTGAGAAGGTGGAACTGCCATAACTTTGAGAAACGAACTTCAGGAAAGATGTAAGCAGGATCGTAACACCTGCCCAGACCAATTAGAGAGGTGAAGTTCAAGGTAATGGTAAGCGTGGCCGTAACACCCACCCTACCTGAAATTTCACTAGAGAGAGAACTATGATCGAAATACCATACATAAACAAAGAGAAGAAACTGAAGGGAAAGGTAAGAATGACGAACACATTCTACCTGAGAAGAGATGATACTGGAGGGGAAAATAAGCATGACTGAAACACACATTCTACCTTACGAGACGAAACTGTAGGGAAACGTAAGCATGACTGTAACACACATTCTACCTGACGAGAGACGATACTGAAGGGAAAGGCAAGCATGACTAACAACATTTTACCTGACGAGACGCGAAACTGAAGGGAATAGTAAGCATGACTGTAAAACACATTGTACTTGACGAGAGACGAAACTGAAGGGAAAGACAAGCATGACTAACATATTCTACCTGACAAAAGACGGAAATGAATGGGAAAATAAGCATGACTGTAACACACATTCTACCTCACGAGACGAAACTGTAGGGAAAGGTAAGCATGACTGTAACACACATTCTACCTGACGAGAGACGAAATTGAAGGTAAAGGATAGCCAGGTGTTAACACGTACCCTGCCTGACGAGCTTCATGCCGTGTGCGAGTGGCTGCAGTCCCCTCATGCAGCTGGTGCCGGCCTCTATAATGAAGATCTCGTTGAGGCTGACCACCACCCCTGCGAAGCACTCATAGGTGTCCACATCACGACGGTGGGTGAACGTGTACATAACTCCACCCTCCGACCACTGACCCAGGCACCGGTACTCACGTTCTGGGGGGTGAGGCAGGTAGGCAGGGGTTAGGCAGGGGTGAGGCAGCTTGTAGGGGTGAGACAGGTGTACAAAAGGGAGAAAGAACAGAAGGGGTGAAACAAGTAAGTGAGTGTGGGATGGATGAGTGGGGATAAGGCAGGGGTGAGGAAGGGTGCAGGGGTGAGAAAGAGTGGATGTGTGAGGCAGGTAGGTAAGAGACAGATAGGCAGATGTGGGAGATATAAGCAGGGTTGAGGCAGAGGAGTTGGAGTTAGGGAGAGGCAGGTATAGGGAATAACAAAAGCAGGTAGGGGTGAGACAGGTGGCAGGGGGATGGGGGGCGGTGAGATGGATGAACATGGGTGATGCAGGTAGGCAGGCAGGCAAAGATGAGGAAAGTGGGGTAAGGCAGATGAGTAGGGGGTGGGCAAGGTAGGCAGGAGTGAGGCAGGTAAGCAGGGGATAGGCAGGTAGACAAGGATGAGAAAAGTAGTCTGAAGAAACATGACAATTTTAGGCCAGGTAAAAGTGGACAGAATATAGCAACTAAGCCTCATATACTCTCGGTAGTAGGGCCTATTTCTCTTCTCTCTTCTTTTCACAACCTCTTTTTCCCTCCCAGCTTTCTAACCACACCCCTGTTTCCCAATAAAACATTCTCTTTACGGCCAATATCCCGTCCACACTCAACGCTGCCAGAGTAAATGAGGGCTCTCTTTGATGCCCCGCCACTTTCTCTCTCTTAAAATTACCGGGCACTTGAGAATTTCCCTTCCTGATCTATCGCTCGAGTTCCCTGGGTTGGAGAGGTGCAAGGTAAGTAGGAGGCAGGGAGTAAGCAAGGTAGGGTAGTTCATCATCATCATCATCATTCAATTTACTCTTAATGCAAGAAAGTTGAATACTGTTTAATTACTACTACTAATAACCATAATACTAATCCTGGACAGTTTAAAGAAAAGAGTCCATGCACTGAAAGCTGAAAAGACGACATAACACCGTAAGAGTTCGGTTGGCAATTAGCGTAAAAAATGGTGAAAGTACGATCATGCAAGTCAGCTAAGCCCCTGAATAAGCGTGAAGCCACACTTTGCACACTTCTCAGCACTACAACCACTACAACAGCACTACAGTCACTACAACAGCACTACAGTCACTACAGCCACTACAACAACAGCAATACAGCCACGACAAAACCCACAACAACAGACAACAACAACAACGATAACAACCACACTCAGACGCACTACACACGCATAAACGAAGGAAATCAAATGTTACAACACCGAAACAATTGCTCAGGCAGCGAGTAGAAAAAAATAAAAAAAAAATAAATTGGTAAGAACAATGTAGCGTGAAGTGTCGGTGGTCAGAGGGGTGGATGTGGGTCGGTGTGAGGTCAAGGAAGAGGTAGTTTTTCTCCACGTCATGATTTAGTGATTTCAATAATATAAATTCAATGACATCAAAATTGCCAAGAGTCAAGGTCTTAAAAGTTGAACGTCTGTGTCATCATTCCTCAGAATTAACTCAGACTGGCTTATGTCATTCTGTGTCAGGTTTAGTAATTATCATCATCATCATTATCACAGACCTAATTAATCATCATCATCATCATCATAAAACAGGAAAGCATAACAGCAGGAGAACTATCAACAGAAGTCCAGTGAAATATAGACATTCCTGTGTAAGTCAGTCATACACGGGGGGATGATTGAGGTGAAGTATACACAAGCATTTTTCGTCGTCAATTTGCCTGTAAAAGTGTGCTGTATACCTCAAAATGTGTGTGTGTGTGTGTGTGAAAGAGAAACAGACATCATTGTTGGCAAGGGGATAAGGTGTGATATATAAAAATACACTGGTAAGAAAGACGTGTTATAATGCATGAAAACAATCGCCCGTTATGTTTGTTTGTCTAGTGGGCTCCGTTATAAGAATGTGTCCTTGACTATGATATGAGTGTGTGTGTGTGTGTGTGTGTGTAGATGAGATGAGATGCGGTGAGGTGATCCTAGTGTATTACGCGTGTGAGATGCTGTGATGAGATGAGGTGAAAAGATTTGGTATTATCTAGGAAATAAGGTTTAATGAGGTGATAAATGTGTTCTGTGCGTGATGTGACTGGGATGCTGTGAGGTAATGTGTGCCCCTGTATGTGAAGGAGGGGAGGGGAGGTGACTGACGTGAGGTGAGGAGAGGTGAAGTGTAGTGATGTGTATTCTTCAGGTGTATCAGGTGATGTTAAGTGAGGGTACAGCATGCAGACCCTCATCCCTGGCCCTGTGATTGAGAGACGTATTCTAAGTGGCCTTGAAGATGTCTGAACACCTTTTCCTTAGCGATTTAGTATACACATTACACCTCAGTATTATCCTGTATGTAATTTATGCCATGTCAGTATTAAAAAGGCAAAGTAACACACAAGAGAATGTCAAGGTGTAATACGCAAACTAAATCGCTAAAGAAAAGGTGTCACGTAGCCTTCTATTCCACTTACAATGCTGCCCTAGGACTGTGGGGTGAGAAGGTGCGACCACAGGGAAAAACGGTGCAGAGGATGACGATTAAATTACGTGAGTCACCCCCCCACACAACGAAAACTGGAGTGGGGTGGATAGGGGGTGGAGACTAAGGTGGGAGTGGGGAGAGGATGGCGTACGTGGGAGTGACGGTGTGTGTGTGTGTGTGTGTGTGTGTGTGTGTGTGTGTGTGTGTGTGTGTGTGTGTGTGTGTGTGTGTGCTTTGCGGGAAAGGGGGTTGGGTCATGAGCGAAACAGGCGGGAGGTGGGGAGGGGCAGAGACAGTAAGCGTGCGGGTGTGACACTGACGGTGCGGGCGACGGTACGGGTGGCGGTGCTGGCGGTGCTACAGGGGCGGGTGCCGGTGTCAGGGATGTGCCAGGCAGCTATGGTGGGTGCCACGGCGGACACTCTTCCCTTAGATTCACAAAATAACTTACGATTATTTTCCTCTCGTAACTAAGACCGGCATATACAGTGACAGCAAGCGATATAGAAAGATTCTGTATTCCTCCTTGTCTTTTTTGTTAAAACGTCTTAGTTACGAAAGGAATTTGATCGTAACTAAGACTGTTTTTCCAAGAGACATGGCGGGATTCTGTACTTTCCAATCCTTGTTCTCCCTACTAAAGCATCTCTTGGCTATGCAGGAAGAACAACAGACTTGGTAAAATTCTGTACGTTTTTCTCCTTGTCTTTACTGCAAAACAAATCTTAGTCACGAAAGTGAATCAATCGTAAGTTGCTTGTGAATCAACGTCCTGACCTTCGATGGTGACTGGGTGGAGTCCTCTCAGATGCTCCCAGTCGGACTGTTGTTGTTGTTCCGACTCCACGCGGACATAGAAGGGACGTTCGTGTGGGCTGGGCAGGCGAGTGGTGGAGGGTTGGGTCAGCACGGGGTCAGGGAGATCACGTGCCCTCTGCTGACCCTCTAAAGCCAGCACGTGATCGGGAAGGTCACGTGGCTGGGCCTGTGTCTGCGCCTGTGCAAGTATCCCTCGTGTCGGAGCCTGGTCGTCCGGAAACACATAGACTCGCTTGGGCCTTTTGTCCCTCGTGCGTCTACCCTGCGTCCCTCCTATGGTTGTAAACTGCGCCTCTGAAGTCCATCCCAGCTCGGCGGCGCGGGTGTAGGCCCAGGTGGGGCGACGGGTGGAGTGGCGGTGTGCATGGCGTGTGGTGCGGTGTGGCAGATGCGGTGCGAAGTCAAACACATCATAGGCACCATACACGCTCCTCTGATGGCGTCGCACACTCGGCCCTCTCACCTTTGAGTCGTCTTCTACAATTCCAATCTCGCCTCCTCCTGCTGTTGCCATCACACTACTGGTTATACCACACTATACCACACCGTATCATACCACACTCCTTCTCCTGCATCATACTATACCACAACACACTCCTCTCTTAGCATCGTTCACTCGTCCTCTCATCTTAGTATCATCTTTCACTATTCCAAACTCACCCCTTTCTTCTCCTTCTCCTGGTGTTGATGTTGCCACCACCGTCCTTCTAGTTATGCCTTCCCATGCCACACTATATCACACCACATTTTATTCCACGCCCGTACCACACGGCACCATAGCATATCACACCACGATATACCAAACCACAATTAATTACTCACATCACAATGTCATTATTATACTATACTCACACCAGACTTGCACTATACAACTCCACACCACAACACCAACGATTATGCTACGCTATACCATAATGCTTATACCACACTCACTACACCATCACCACACCACACCACACCACTGCTGCTTAAAACACATTCACATCACTTCACCATAACACAATCGGTAATTATACTCCACCACAACACTAGCAACAGACTACACCGTTTATAAACCATACCCGCCCCCACACCACACCACCAGTAATAATACCACATCACACCATAACAAAACATCACATCACCATGCCATGACACACAACACCACACCACACCATCGCTGACTACACCACACTCAAACCACAGTACCACACTAAGCTATAGCCCTATGAAACTACAAATGATTATACCACACTACACGCCATCACACCATACCACACCACACCACAATATCTCACCACACCACACCACACCACAATATCTCACCACTTCACACCACACTCCTTCACTACACTAGTTTTATAGGTGGTAGCAGAAACTGTTAATATTAATCATGAGTTACATGTTAGTATTAAACTGATGAAAAATACACATGCCAATACAGTGTTAGTAAGTTAGTGGGTTCCATGAGAGCAGATGATGCCTAGATATACAGTAGGAATTAATGGTAAGGCATGAGGTTAGGGGCGCCACTGTTATCAAATTTCAAATGAATTTTTATTTAGCCATTTTATATTGCACAAAATTACCTCCCCTTACCAAATCTATGCCAATGAATCGATTCTAACCTCGCCTAATATGACCTAACGAACGAGGCTAAAACTAAACAGAGGAAAAGAAACATTACTTTAACCAAACCAACCCTAACTTAATCAAATTCATTCAGATCTAACCAAACCAAGCCTGACCTTACCAACTTAACCAAACCAACCCTAACTTAATCAAATTCATTCAGATCTAACCAAACCAAGTCTGGCCTTACCAACTTAACCAAACCAACCCTAACTTAATCAAATTCGTTCAGATCTAACCAAACCATGCCTGACCTTACCAAACTTAACTGACTTGGCGTAACCCTATCTAACCTGACCTAATCTAAGTACACCAGGGCAAACCTAACCTAATTTATCTAGCATGCCTAACCTAACCTAACTTCATATAATCTAACCTAACAATCCAGCAAATCTAACCCAACACAATCTAATTTAACCTCATTAGTCTAACCTACCTTGCCTAACTAAATATAACATCCTAAACTGTCCTTCTAACTAATCCAAATGTAACAGACCCAACCTCACCTAACCATACCAAACAAAGCGGCCTAACCTAAGCAGACGCAAGAAAAATACAGCCATCATTATCATCACCTTCATCATCATCAGCATCACCTTCATCACCCTCATCATCATCACCATCACCTTCATCACCCTCATCATCACCATCACCCTCATCATCATCACCACCATCACCATCACCATCATCATCATCATCATCACCACTACCACTACAATCACCATCACCACCACCACCATCATCATTATCATCACTATCACCACCACCACCACTACCACCACCACCACCACCACGATCATCATTATCAACACCATTATTATCATCATCAACACCATCATCACCACCAGTACTACTACCATCACCGTCACCACCACTACCATCACCATCATCATCATCACCACCACCACCATCACCATCATCATCACCATCATCACCACCATCACGGTCATCAGCATTATCACTATCATCATCATCATCACCATCATCACCACGACTACCACTACTATCACCATCACCACCACAACCATCACTATCACCACCACCACGACCACCATCATCATCACCACCACCACCATCACCATCATCATCATCATCACCACCATCACCACCACCACCATCACCACCACGATCATCATCATTATCACCAGCACCACCACTACCACCACCACCACCACCACCACCATGATCATCATCATTATCAACGTCATCATCATCATCATCACCATCAGTACTACTACCATCACCGTCACCACCACCACCATCACCATCGCCATCACCACCACGATCATCAGCATTATCAACATCATCATCACCACCACTACCACCACCTCCACCACCACGATCATCATCATTATCACCACCACCACTACTACCACCACCACCACCACCACCACCACCACCATCATGATCATCATCACAAAAAAATGCCGAAATAGCCAAAGAAGTGACGCCCATAACCTCAAAATTTACCGGAAACAAAAGCCTGAATATTTTTTCCCATCACCAGTACTAAAAACAACAATAATAATAATAACAATAATAATAATATTGATAATAATAATAAATGAAAACAAAAATTGAATCGGTAAATGCAGAGTGGTTAACCCTTTCACTACGAGGCGGCCGACTTGCTGTGAAGAAAAATGTGTGATGGGAGAAAGACTGAAAATAATGCACGTCCTCGTTGTGAAAGGGTTAGTTCTCTCTCTCTCTCTCTCTCACACACACACACACACACACACACACACACACTGACTCCCTCCTTCATTCCCCCCCTCTCTCACACACACACTCCCTCCCTCTCCCCGCAGTACTCACCCTCATACACCTCCGTCTTATTGAAGCAGGAGGAGACGGTGTAGTGCATGTGCTGTGGGTCTTTGCAGTCTGAGGACAGCTTGGCACACAGTTCTTGGGCGTCCGGAATCACACCTGTATATTCACCTGTAATGGGACACCCTGACAGGTTCTCGGGGGCCAGTCCTGGTGGGAGAAGGGAAGGTTGAGATAGAATGATGTTTGTGGGATAGGCAGAGTGATAGATAGATAGATAGACAGATGGATGGATGGATAGGTAGACTGATAAATAGATGGATGAATGGATGGATGGATAGACAGACAGACAGATGAACAGACAAATTAAGACAGATAAATGGATCGACAGACAGATGCTGGTCTATACTATATGAGAGAGAGAGAGAGAGAGAGAGAGAGAGAGAGAGAGAGAGAGAGAGAGAGAGAGAGAGAGAGAGAGAGAGAGAGAGAGAGAGAGAGAGAGAGAGAGAGAGAGAGAGAGAGAGAGAGAGAGAGAGAGAGAGAGAGAGAGAGAGAGAACTGAATAAGACACTACAAAGAAATGAATGTATATATTAACCAGTCAATCAATAACTAAACAAAACCACAAAATACACACGAACACTGACAACATCTACTTACTTCCTTGCGTGGTCCAACTTTGCCCTCTAAACATATCGTCAGAGCAGATCCTTGAGGCGTTGTACTGATTGGCAGGGAAGGCGGCTGTTGGGGGGTAAGAAAGAGGAATTGGAGTCAGATGGGGGTGATGTGAGGGAGCTGGGGTGCGTTGGGGTAAGAATTGAAGGGCTGGAAGAGGTGGGGTACGTAGTCAGAATTGGGGTGAAGTGGGGTGAGATTAGGGATTAGGTGTGGTGGGGTAAGGACTCTGAGTTTGAGGCGGGCTGGGATGATGTTAAGTGAGATACAGAGTTGGGATTGGGCGTGGGTAAGAAAATAGAGTCAGGATGTGGTTAGGGAGTCAAAACGGGTGAGATGGGGTGTTAAATCGAAGTTGGGCATAACGCAAGAGTCTGAGATGCAGGTGGTGAAAACAGAACGACTAGAATGAACATAATATTATCATTTAGCAGGATTCCCTTGTATACGCTTCTTATCAATGCATCATGAAAGCATAATCTCGTAAAGAAAATCGAAAAATAATTGGGTGTATGGAGGGTAACGTGGGATACTGACTGCTACACTCACCCATCTGGTACTCCATCACGTTGACTGCTCGCTTCTTGATCCATAGGCACGTGAACTCATCCTCGCCGCTGTAGGGGAGAGAGAGAAAGTGAGTTAGGAGGTGAGAGAGAGAGAGAGAGAGAGAGAGAGAGAGAGATCATAAAGGGTCATAAATACGACTGAGAGTGAGAAAGGAAGTGAATGATTTTATATATACACATAATGAATAGAGGCAGCCAGACATGTATAACTCTAATCTACCAATCAGGCAGCCAGCACCCTCGGGCCACAGTCACGTCGCCGTGAAAACCGGATTGACACTTTGTTACGGGGACTAGCTTCACCGTAACTGTTTACCTGGAGCCACTGCAGGTTAATGAGCTCACAGAGGAACCGGAAGATGGCGCCACTGATACACCTGTTACCTCAGGGCTTCAGGTATGATGGGCACAGTCATAGGCAAATGTTTTCCCACACTTCTCTATCGGCTGTGGTAATGGACGACGTTGCACAAACTAACTTCGTGTGATGACAATAAGAAGCATACAACAAAAGAGTATGAGAATGAAGAATACTCTTTGTCGTTTGATGTGGAATGTGAAATATGAAAGAGACTGGAATGCATGGAGAAGATTGCCTGCAGACTTTTGTTTATTGCTGTACTTGCGTGTCAAGGCGGCAGGCAAATGAGAGAGCATTGCCAGCTGATCTCATTCTAGTTAGCGGTGGAGAAAACTTTGAAATAAACCTCCAATACACTCAATTAGTCCAACAGTAACCATCTTCACAAGGTTTGCTCTCATGGCCCCCTTCCCACCCCACCACGATTTCAGCTCGTCCTACCCATGCGTTGTCCCCCACGCCGAGTTATTCCTCCCGACCCCCGACCCCCGACCCCCGATGGGAGGATGTTTTCATATAAACCCTCTCTGCACTCACACCATTTCCAACAACATCCACTTTCACACGGTACAAAATCCTACCCCAACCCCATCCCCTGCCAAATTTCCAGCCAAGCCTAACCATCCCTTGGCTCACCGTGTTCTTTTATTTCTCTCTCTCTCTCTCTTTCTTCTTCTTCTTCTTCTTTTTTTTTTTTTACGACCTCTCTTTGACGGTTTCATGGGCCGACGCAGGTCATGTGGTCAACAGACACGCTTGTTCCTGTAACACTCTTAGGCTCCAACGACTCCCTCTCAGCGGACATAAAATCGTCTGGCATTTGCCGGACCAAAATACCAGAGTCATTCCTGTTCGTAAGAGGGTTAACGATGATGCATTAACCCTTTCATGGTCAGAAGAACTCTTGTATTTTACGCCAGCTAACGCCAGACGATTTCACTCAGCTGAGAGTGTTACAGACGCCTGGGAGTGATAATGCAAATAGACAAACGCAAAGGCTGGGAACGAATAAAAGAGAAGGAGACTCAAGATTACTTCACTTCGAGGTGCTTGGACACATTGCCTCTAAAAGACTGGAGGTCAAAGGAAGAGGGAATGACAAAAATACAGTTCCACAGTTGACCAGTTGTTGTGTATACGAAGGACTGAGATTACCAGCTTTCCCAAATGTCAGTCTTATTCTTATAACAGAAATGGTGTAATTGTAGGTAACACTACTTTCTGACACCCAACTGTGACGTATAGATAGGTGCAGACAAGAGGAAACTTTTGACGATTACTGTAGCTAACTTCTAGTATACTATAGCACTAGCCGTGTGTGTGTGTGTGTGTGTGTGTGTGTGTGTGTGTGTGTGTTTTGGGCAGCATAAACTACACATTCAAATCGCACCAAAATTGGCACAGAAATCACAAAAAATTCGCTGATGTGAAAAAACTTGGTCCCATCACGACTGAAAAACTTTTACTATATTTAATGAGCGATCACATTTTGACCCAAAAACGCCGCTCCTGGCGCCCGGCATAGGATCTCCGTAGAATGTTTTGCCCATAGATACGACTAAAATAAACTACAGCAGCGCGAGAGCCCTCCGCAGGAGCAAGTACGAGGGGCCCGAAGTGCCCACGAGCACTTGTCTATATAGATGGCTGTGAAGAAGAAGACACTTTTGATGGTGATTGTAGAGGTTAGTGTGAACAAGGAGGAACTTTAAACTTACCACTGTGATGTGGAGTAGAGTGCATACCTCTCCCCGTGAGGTGCGTGTTGGGAGAGACAGAGGGTGTGGTATTTCTTGTCCGCCGCTCCGTCTTCAATCCACAGTTCATTGCCGTCAATCTGTGTTAGATAGATAGATAGACAAACAGATAGATCCATGAACTTTTACCTCTTGAAAACTCAGGTAACAAGGCATCTCTAAGGTGAAAAGCTACCCTACACAGAAGTTACATACAATCAACTCTACGCCAGAATGCAAATTACCTTCAGATGCTGCCATGCGCCCTGCGACCATGCGGGGAAGACGCAGGCGGTGGTGTGGACGACGGCAGGGGGCGCGGGGGGCGTGAGGGGGGTGAGCACCATGGTCTCATAGCCGTCGTAGGGGGAGTGGAGGTGGTTGGTGCACGTGGCGTCGATACTGAAGCTAAGGTGCACGCGACCATTGGTGGCATCCTCAGAGTACATCTGGGGAGGGGACGAGGAGGGTGTGGGTCAGAAAGCCTCTCAGTTTCTCTCTCTCTCTCTCTCTGCCTTATTTCACGTTCACTGGCAGAAAAGACAATAACACGGCTCCATATCCTTTCCTTTTCATAACACTTTCGTTTCGTGACTAGCATTTTACTTCCTTCCACCATCTCTCTCTCTCTCTCTCTCTCTCTCTCTCTCCTCACATTTCAGGAAGATCCAAGTTGGGCCAAAACCGCTATAGCTTAAGTCTCACAAATATACACAACTTCAGTGTCACTAAAATTCCACATAAAGTCATTTCTACGTATACTGCCACAAGGGTACAATCATGATACCTAAAAAATCGCTCTTATTTCCCTAGCGAGTGTGATGAAGGTGTTACATGAATTTTTGTGTGACAGTAATGCGAAGCACACAGTTAAGAAGTATGAGAAGGAAGAATACTCTCTGTCTTTCGAGGAGGAATGGGATGGATGATAGGAGACAGTGACAGAAGGGGACTGTTGATGAAGTTTTGGCTGTGCGAGTACGATGCAGCACTTACAGCACAGCGGTATCGAGGCTGGTTGTGTGATGTGGAATGGGAACAGGGAAGGCGGGACACAGTGACAGAAGGGGACTGTCGATGAAGTTTTGGCTGTGACAGTACGATGCAGCACTTACAGCACAGCGGTATCGAGGCTGGTTGTGTGATGTGACGGCCGGGTCCCACAAGGCCAGGTAGTGCTTCCCGTCATAGCCCCGCCAGTCACCCAGGCACCGCAGACCCATGTTCAACTCACCGAATGAACACCGACGGAACCTGTGCACAACACGAAAAAGAACACGTAGGTTTAGGGTTACGTTCTCATAGACATAAGGGACTCGCAACATCTTTCCTTTAGCGATTTATTTTGTGTAGTACTGAAGATTATTTTGCGTGATGTACCGGGACACTTCTGTTTATCTATCCATCTAAACATATATACACCAAACAACAACAATAATATACACATAGTTGGCATTAATACCGTAATATACGAGACGGCTATTGATGGGTGATGTACAGAATAAATCGCTTAAGAAAAAGTTACGAAATCTATAAAGGCAACCAGGAAAAGTCTCTCATAAATTTAATATATCAACCTGGGAGAAATAGGAAAGAAATAAAAAATAAAAGTGACACAACGAACTTACGTAGAGGATGCATCAGACCTGACAATTTTATTACAACGATGGAAGCCAGTATTATAAAAAGCACGAATATAATCTTACCTAAGCTGAAGTTCTGAACCCTTGGGACAATTGGAGAGTTCAGATGCTGGTTCAGGACACTCCACTGAACTCTCGGTGCCGTCGTTCACATCGTAGGTGAAACGGAACCGCCCGCTGATGGGACAGAACACACGATCGATAAGGCCGTCCTGGGTGAAGCTGCGAGACTCTGGCGGGGGAAGGGAGAGAGGGGGAGGTCAACAGAGGTCAACGTAGCAACTGCAGTCTTATCCACTTTAGCATGAAGAGGTATACCACTATCTTTTCCTTAGCAATTCGTATTCGATATTACAGTGTTTTATTCCCTTGTACATTTTCTACATGTAATCATCATCATCATCATCATCATTATCATCATATCTCGCCTCTTTCTCCTATTTGCAAGTGGTGTGAGGTAGGGTTCGGAAGGCAAGGGAATGGAAGGAATATGATGGTGATGAACTAATAAGCAGCACGCCCAATGAAATGAGTCACACGCTCAATTCAATGTTAAATAAATTGTTCCATACAGTCTCTTTCGGGGCCCTTGTGAATTCAAACCACGGCGGGTTAAACCTTGCCATCTCTGACGTTACATGCACAGATATAAAACAGTAAGCCTTAGAGGTAGGAGGGAGCCTCTTAAACTGACCAAAACACAGCCATAAGGATCATCTGGTGAGACGCAACACAGGTGACGTCACACATGGCAACCCGGACTCGTGTGTTGCGTCTGGCCGGGCTTCAAGGCCCCTCTGCTCCCCGCCACATTCCTTCCTGTTGCATCACTAGGAAGTTGCTTACATACTCGTCCCTCGCGTCACACCTGGCACCCCCCCACCTGTTTATGACGTCACCACATTGGCACCCCTAAACACACTCCACACCGTAATACTTCATACCACACGATGAACTTGTTCCTGACATCACAGCACCACACCATACTACTTCAAACCACACCACACTCCTGTTCCTGACACCACACCACACTCTTGTTCCTGACACCACACCACACTCCTGTTCCTGACACCACACCACACTGACACCACAGCACCACACCATACTACTTGACACCACATACACTTATTCCTGACTTCACAACACCACACCATAAGATGCTGTATGCAAAATACTTTACCACAAGGAAAGAAGACAATTTTTTACCAACAAAATAAAGAGTGTCTCCCTTAATTCATATCTATAGCTCTCTTCTTCATGCCAAAACTTTCACACACTTTACTGCTGTTTTCTCTATCAATAATTCCTACCCCTACACTGCATATAATTTCTCCCTCATAACAAACCTTTCACATACTCTGCTGTTGTATTTTCTATCTATAATTCTGACTCCTATTTATGTTTTTACGAATCTCATAATAACCATTAGAATCTTTTGCATTTCTCCCCAACTCAAGGTCCACTTTTCACACTTCGATACCACATCAGTATTTAATAAGTAAGGTATTTTCTCTAAATTACAGTAGCATTTCTGAGGTAAGCTAGGAAAAAAAAAAAACAGTGGAGTAGTAGCGGTATTTCAGAAGCATGTTATAAAAAAACAGAAGACCAGATAATAAAGATACTACTACTACTACTACCACTACTACTACTACTACTTCTGCTACTACTACTACTACTCACTGTAAAGCATAATTTCGCTGGCCCTCCTGGTCTGGATAGAGTGGAGTGTAGGACAGGTGAGGATGGCGGCTGTCTCGGTGGAGTAACACTTATTCAGTCCCTCTGTGTGGATCTGTGAAGGAGGAGCAGGAGGAAGAGGAGGAGGAAGAGGAGGAGGTGGACGAGGAGGAGGAGGAGGAGGAGGAGATTTGGAATATATTAAAGCACTATTGCCTTCTTATATCCAAATAAAATCATTCAATTCATAATGTGTAATTTTCAAACAGTTTTTGAAATACTTATACACACACACACACACACAATTGTGAAAAGAATAGAGGCAATTTTTATGTTTGGCTCACAGAAACTCAGATAGATATTGTTCACACACACACACACACACACACACACACACACACACACACACACACACACACACACTTCATGCTTCAAATTACAGGCACCCAATTCTTAAAAATCATACCTACACAAAGCAGTATAAATTCACAGCCATTCCAAACACGCACAACATCAGTAACATCCTTTCTACACATCCTCTCGTCCACTAAATCGATCCCCCACCAACATCCACACATATCCCCTATTTATAACACATCCACATGCTCCACATTCATTCTGATCCACTACATTCCATCCTGATCCAGCCTAACATCTTTCAGATCCTCGATTTTTCACCCACATCCATACGTTGCTTCCACTTTCAGAATCTCCACATCCACCCAACATCCACTCCACATCCATTCTGATTTTCTAACATCCTTTTTTACGCTTTCGGCCATCCACTATCACGACCTTTAAAAAGCTAAGTCTAACCCTTCTTCTTCTTCCCAAACTGATACCCCTTCCACTTCCAGCAGCTCCACATCTTCCACATCCACCCTGAGGCGCCTAAATCCACTAGTCCGTACCTGTATGACGTTGCCGGAGTGGAGTGCGATGCGGAAACACCTGAAGCAGTCCTCGCCCCCCGTTGGGTCTCGCAGAATCACGTTATTGGCGAATTTTTTGTGGCATACGCCCCACACAGGTATGCCGTCTGGGAGAATGGTTACCTGAGGGAGATGGGTGGAGAGGAAGGTAGATGGATGAGTTAACAGACTGATAGATGTATAGATGGATAGAAAGACAGATAGGTAGGTAGGTGGCTAGGTAGGCAAAGAGATGGATAGACAGATAGATTGATAGACAGATAGACAGACAGAGAGGTAGGCAGGTAGATAGGTAGACAGATAGATAGCTAATCCCTCCCCCTATGCTCTACTCATATAAACTTGGCCTAAAATCACTCCATCTTGAATGCTGAGTTGTGGCAATAGGGGAACACTGGGATATGGTGCTGGTCACGAAGAAGTGCTATGGAAAGGATGTAGAGCCGTAACATTGTCATATTCTAGACTAGCACTGCAAAATGATGCTAGTCACGAAAAAGTGCTATGGAAAGAAGGAAGAGCCATAGTGTTGTGTTCTTCGACTGAGCTAAGTGAAATAAACTGCATAATGACGAAAATCTGAGCCAAGTTAAGATGAAAGAACTATAACCACATCGACCCACTAATCAGACTACACCTAAGCCCGTATTCTCGACGGTAAAGGAAGCTTCCTAACATCTTTTCATAATCGACTTATTTTGCTTATTACACCTTACTGTCCTATTCTCTGTCATATAAATCCTTCCAATATCGCCACACCCTGCATGGATTGCGAACCAAATGATAATAACCAGCCATATCCAAAAATAAGTCGCTATGGAAGATGTGCTAGGGAGCTTCCTTACCCGACGAAAATACGGTTCCGTCCATGCGTCGAGCTGTAAGGGGTTAGAGAGCTTCTGCAGGTGAGAGTAAGGGAGGCTTACCTGTGAGTACTCGTGCACGGTGCCTTCTGATATACTGGAGATGCTGGACTGTGTGGCGAAGATGCCTTGGTATTCCATAGGGAAGTAACACACGCCACACGCTGCAAACAACACACACGATACACTACACTAGATGCCAAGATGTGTATGTCATTAAAATAGTTATTAGTTGTAGCTTTTCATCATTATACATTAAAGTCCTTATCAATAGCATCATCACGACCATTATCATCACCATCATTATCATCACCATCTTCCTATGCAAACAGCTACACAACGAACAAGACAGACAACATAAGAGAGTATCATCATCATCATCATCATCATCATCATCATCAACAGCAGCAGCATCACCTTAAGTCAGCCGCTACAGTTACACACAGAGTAGCCCACATCACAGGGCGACTGAATCATCATCATCAAAGGAACACACACACACACACACACACACACACACACGTGGGGGTGGGGGGACAGGAAGTGAGAGCAGTACCGTGGCGTTGCAATGCTCGATCAGTGGCCGGGGAATGATGATGACCCGCTATTATGCTTACTCAGAGGCCCAGGGTGGGGGCCGAGAGAGAGGGGGAGAGGAGTGGGAGAGGTTAGAATGAGAGAAAGGAAGAGGAAGGAAGAGGAATGGAAGAGGAGAAGGGTGCTGGTGGGTTGGAATGAGGAAGAGAGGAACGGGATGGAGAGGGATGAAGGTGAAGAATAGGAGGATGTGAAAGGGAATGTGAGGAGGGACGGAAGGGAAATGGCTGAGAGGCTGGAAGGAGGGGGAGATGAAATGGAAGAGGAAGGAGGAAGGGAAGGGAATGAAGAGGGAACAGGGAAGAGAAAGGATCGGTAAGAAGGGACAGGGAAGAGGAATGGCAGGGGCTGGAAGGGGAGGGATGCAGGGAACGAGGAAGGGAGGAAGAGAAGGAGAGTGTGTGAGGGAGAAAAATAAGGGCGAAAGGACGGGGATGGGTAGGGAGGAAGAGCAATCAGAGAGGAGCAGGAACGTTGGGGAGAGAATGGGGAGGGGAGGGGGGGAGATGGGAGGAGTGCAAAAAAGAGAAAGGGAAGGGGGAGTGGATGGGAAGAGGAAGATAAGTGGATGGATCATGTGGTTTTAAGTGGAGGGAAGTGTGGTTGTGGTGGGTGGAGGTATGTGGTGGGGGAGGTAGGTAGGTGGGGGTAGGTGGTGGTGGGGGCAGTGGGTGGGTGTGTATATGGTAGGAGGCGGTTGTAGGTGAGAATATGTAGGTGTAGGTTGGTGTATGTAGGTGTAGGTGAGTGGCGGAGGCAGTAAGTGGGTGTATGTGGGTGGGGGAAAGCAGTAGATGGGTGGGTGTATGCGGGTGTAGGTGGGTGGTGGAGGCAGTAGGTGGGTGTAGGTGGGTGGTGGAGGCAGTAGATGGGTGTATGTGGGTGTAGGTGGGGGAGTGAAGGGTCAGACATAAAAATATCCACTCTGTCACATATTCCATTACTCTGAAGGATCGTTTCATTTACCCTCACGCAAACACACACGCATCAACCCAGTAGTCCCTTTCATCTCTTTCAATGCAGTGACTTTTTTTTTTCTAATATAATCAAGCTATATTATAGAATTTAAGTTCACACGAGACATGGAAGGGTTAAGTACTTCATTTCTACGAGCTCTCTCCTGTACTTAAATAAAATCGTTTGTCTGTGGCACTTCAGTCTGAGGGATTTTTCTGAGTTTAAAGTTGTTCCTATGTACCCGGGGTAAATAATATCAGTCTATTATCACCTGATGGAACTGGGCTAATCCCATAACTCTAATGTTAAGTCGTGGTTGCATGAAATTTGATGAACCTTAGTTATGAGGTAGGAATGAGTCTCCTGGGTTGCTAGTTAAATCAACCCTTTACTCTGCTTACACTTGGCCATCAACTGAACTGAAAGACGTAGATCTTCGTCAGGTTTGAACATACACTCAATTTCTCTCTCTCTCTCTCTCTCTCTCTCTCTTTAATAGATAACACTTCTCGTCATTGTTGATATTTCACTATAAAGTCTATCACTACCCAATCGCTATCTTTGCCTGTTGTATCGCCTGTGACATTAAGCCTCAACTCCAATATTTACCCACCACCACCACAGCCACCACCACCACCACCACCATTCCCACCACCACCACCACCACCACCGCCACCACCATTCCCACCACCACCATTACCACCACCACCACCATTCCCACCACCACCACCACCACCACCGCGACCCATACTGTGCGGCCCACTCGATAAGGGACGCATTTCCTGGCCATAGTTTACCTTTCCCTCAGTCCATAGTCACAGGAAAAATGATAACAGCCAGTCTCAAATTCTTCTTTCAGTATTTTCCTTCTCGAGGTGTGGGGAACATGGTAGAGAACAATTTATTTTACGGGTTAGCGATGAGATGGAAGGGTGTAGTAGAGAGGTATATGAAAGAAGGTGTGTGTGACCTGGCAGCAGGGCGGTGAAATGACGTTGGACAGGGCGACATGGAGACGATTTGTTTGTGGCCACCCCTTACGGAATTGAAGCGTCTGGCAATAGATAGAAAGACAGATAGGTAGGCGATTAATTTACTTCTCTCTCGACGATAGTACATGATGTCAAAAGC
>NC_137032.1:392500-402500 GCF_032717465.1 Coenobita brevimanus | reverse complement strand
AAAAAAACACTAAGCATTAAATAAAACACCGAGGCGGTGGTGAAGTGGTTAACAGGAAAGGCACGCAGGTGTACTGATGCGAGAGAGAGCCATTAATACACTCGTCTCCTCCTGTTACCTGTTTGCGAGATGGAGGGAGAAGACTATTTATTTAACACCACACTATTAACCACAGTGATGGAGAGGAACGCCTTCATGTGGTGGCACTGATATAACCGAGCGGCTCCACTGCCTGGTTATACAATTATTCCTCAACTACCTATCCCCCGAAAGGATGGTGGACTGCAGGAAGGGGACAGCTTAAGCCTGCAGTCCACTAGGTTCACATTTCAGATAAACCCAAGACCACAGCAACGAAAACGACTCCATGAACCCCTTTAGTTGGACAGAGGAATGTTAGAGTCAAATCGTGTGGAGAGAATAATAATAATAATAATAATAATAATAATAATAATAATAAACAGATAAACTAATTCTATGTTCTCTCCAGGGTATACCAACGCAAACCTAACGTATCATTAATCCAGAACAACATCAGGATAGATAACAACATCCCTGGTGGCTGCACATGATGGCAAAACCTACACACACCTCTTAGACACTCCAACCTGCGCGTCACTACCGTCTTGAAGGCCATTTTAATCAACAGTTCGTTTCCCAGAGTCACAAAAGACTCCCTACCTCTGGCCGTGAAATAACATAAACAGATACCTTCAATGTTTTATTTATATCCTTCAAATCCTCAAGGTTACGTATTATCGAACTTATCCCTCCTAGCTTGCATTCACCCTAACACCTCTTCCTAAGCGAATTATTTTTCTTATTACACCTTACCGTCCTCTTCTATTACTAAAAATAATTCTAATATCACCATATCTTGCATAAATAACGTATCCAAAAATAAATCGGTTTGGAAGAGGTGTTAGGGGGCTTCATTAGCCGAAGAGAAGACGAGCCTTTGTTTTATTCATTATTGGTACAGCTATATCGTTTTTATCTTGGCCCTAAATGGCTATCCTTCCATCCTGAATACTGAGCTGAAGCAATATATTAACACCAGAATATGATGAGTTGGAACACATCCCTTAGATGTCACGGGAAGCATTTGTGGAGAGAGAGAGAGAGAGAGAGAGAGAGAGAGAGAGAGAGAGAGAGAGAGAGAGAGAGAGAGAGAGAGAGAGAGAGAGAGAGAGAGAGAGAGAGAGAGAGAGAGAGAGAGAGAGGAATAAAGGAAAAAACTGAACGTGAACATCATTACCTATACCTTCGTCATCATAAAACCCATTAATGCAAAGAAGGCTAAAGGAACTGAGAGAACCTTAATTAAAAACACTAACACTACTAAAAGACGAGATAAAACCAAATCCACATGGCTACACCTGACTTTCTCCATATTTAATACCCAGAAAAACTGCCACATTTGGAGCAGGGTCGCTTATATTAGACTTCTGCTTTCAAGAGATTGCGTTTTCCCGGAATCCGTGCAGTGCTGAGGCTTACCGCAATCTCTCCATGATACGTATCTCTCATGCGCCTCATTATAACCACCATTCGTTCTGTTTTATTTTGACTGCTTTTAGATGATATATATTTGGCTTAGGAAGAACATATCGACTTCTAGATCTCAAAGTAATCTCCATTAACCTCTTCACTGTGTCTATTTTTTTTTTTATGCTAATGATTTTAGAACAACGTAAAAGAACGACTCGCAATGAATGTGTCAGTATAACTCATTCTGTAGTCGACTGTGTGTGTGTGTGTGTGTGTGTGTGTGTGTGTGTGTGTGTGTGTGTGTGTGTGTGTGTGTGTGTGTGTGTGTGTGTGTGTGTGTGTGTGTGTGTGTGTGTGATTCAGGCCATCAACAGACGCATTTTGATAAATTCAGAGACAATCACTCATCTCAGTGGAATTTATTATAACTGGAATGATGTGTCTTACCTTCACGGTGCTGGGTATTGTTCTAATGGAAGAAATATCCCCACAACCTCTCCATATTCGGGTATAATCCTCCCAATACAGTTATACAGGCAGGTCCATACGTTCCACATTTCAATCCTCGTGTGCTGTGGAGACGGCTGTGTTTATTGCCGTGAGCAGTTCAGATATTTTGGGTGCCTTGTGAAATTGTCAACTATGTCATCTGCTTATCGCCTTTTAGCAAACTGAGATTATTTCCTCTAATATGAAAGAGTGAATCTGAAGTTACTCGTGAGGCCTTTTTCTACAACTGATCTTTTTTCCCAGTTATTCCTTCATATGGAAAAAAAAAAATGCCTCTCTGTATGATATCACTCTTTACACCCCATTAATTCGTGTAAATCCAGTAGGGTTTCATGAACACTATTATATCAAGGTCCGCCGGGAGTGAAACAGGCACAGGAAGCAGTGTGGGGTGCTGGGCCGAGGTTAATAAATCTGGAGGTGAGGCTGGGCGGCGGTGTTAGCGTCATGTGCACAGGATATGGACGCGGCGGCCGTGACAGGGATATACCACCACGCCCGCACGCCCTCCCAAAACGATCACCCGGCACTGGCTTCCATCTCCAGAAACTGCTATGCTCTCTCTCTCTCCCTCTAATTCAAGTGCTGGGGAAAGGACGGAGAGCTGCAGCATTTTTTTTTTTCTGCAATCAAGCTACGTGAAATAAGCTGCAAATGGACGAAAATCTGGACCAAGTTTGGGTAAAGAACGATATAAAACCCCCTCACTAAGAACCATCATCTCAACATAATGTCAACTTAAAATCCTCAATTGCTAAACAGTTTTAACAATAACCTTCGCTGAAACTTTTACACAACGTAGATATTCATAAAACTGGCATATATCACCTTAGAAGAAGTCAAGAATGAAGGGATGTGGAGGGATGGTACGGCTGGCCTCCCAAATAACAGGACAGGCAGGTGTGCAAGCCTGGACGTATAAATATAAGGTCTGTGACACCCACGCCTCGCCCATCATAACATTCCTACAGCTAATCCAACGCCTCTGTTCTTGTAGTCGTAGTAGTAGTAGCTGCAGCCCCAAGTTCATCCGAAAGTGAACCCGATGGACTGCAGGCTTTAGCTCCTCTTTTGCAGTGCACCATCACCGTTTCAGGGGATAGGGAAGTAACTGAGAGATATTTATATAACCAGGTAGTTGAGTCCCTTGGTTATATCAGTGCCACCACATGAAGGCATCCCTCTCCAGAACCAACACGTGTTCTTAAAAATATAAATTAGCACAAGTCTAGCAGTTTTAAAGGGGATGCTACGAGTACATCGCTATATTGAACTTTCCAATATCATTCTTTAACACTATCATATTTTCTCCTTTCATACCACACTGACCCAGACAATTAAAAAGTATGAAGCAGCCAATGTGTTAATGCACTATTCCCTATTCTATATCGGGCTGTAAAGTTTGGAAAATAAATAATGTGCAGACTGAGTGCATTGGTACTTTAACGTCCACATATGCTTAGTAAATCTAGGAAATATTCGTAACTTTAATATTGTATGGCTCTTTAGCGTCCTTGAGAGAGAGAGAGAGAGAGAGAGAGAGAGAGAGAGAGAGAGAGAGAGAGAGAGAGAGAGAGAGAGAGAGAGAGTGTGTGTGTGTGTGTGTGTGTGTGTGTGTGTGTGTGTGTGTGTGTGTGTGTGTGTGTGCAATACCAGTGAATACGCCCACACAGGGGCCGTGAGGATGTGAGGGTGGGAGGTGGCAGAGTCGTGAAAACACCATGATGGCTGCGTTTCAGACCCGAGCCATTGTCAAGGCCGGCACGCATTGTTAAAGCTGTGTTATGACGATGTGCTGTGTTGTGGTGCTGCATTGTGGCGTGCTGTGGCTATTCTTTGCTGTATGGCATTGTTGTGGTACGGTGTGGAGTGTCGTGGTGTGTTTTGGTGTATTGGGAGGTGTGTGTGTGTGTGTGTGTGTGTGTGTGTGTGTGTGTGTGTGTGTGTGTGTGTGTGTGTGTGTGTGTGTGTGTGTGTGTGTGTGTGTGTGTGTGTGTGTGTGTGTGTGTGTTGCACTTTTGGGGCTGTGTTATGGCGCTGTGCTGTGTTGTGGTGCAGTACTGTGGCTTGCTGTTACTATTGTTGGCTGTGTTGCATTGTTGTGGTGCAATTGGGAATATTGTGGTGTCTTTTGGTTTGTTTGGTACGTTGTGGAGTGTTGTGATGTTGTGTTGTGGTGTATTGTGGATTACAGTGACTACCGCTATTTGTGCTTCCTTTTTGTGGTGTGTTGTTGTGTTGTGGTTCCCTGTGGTGGTGTACAGTAGACTTGTATTATTAGTTGTGCTGCATTATTGTGTTTTGTGGTGCCTTAGCCTATGTTATGGTGCTGTGCTGATGCTGTGCTATTTGTATGTGTGTGTACGATTGCTTTATATTGTTGTGTATTGTTGTTGTGTACTGTTGCGTGTATGATGTATTGCTGTGTATGGTTATGGTGGTTTGGGGTGTGTTGTGTGATGTGTGGTGTCGTGCTCAGACAAAATACAGAGATCGTAGCAGAGGAACGTACCGGAAGTTAAATAAAGTACAAAATCGTACGAGAAGATCGCTGTCCAACAAAGAAGAATATCGTAACCAAATAAATCAAAGGATCATAGGCAGACAAAGCAAAGAATCGTAGCCCAACAAAGCAGAGGATCGTGGCTAAATACAGCAGAGGATCGTAGCACAACAAAGCAGAGGATCATAGCACAACAAAGCAGAGGATCATAGCCAAACAAAGAATAGGATCGTAGCCAAACACAGAAGAGGATCGTAGCCCAACAAAGCAGGGGATCGTAGCCCAACAAAGCAGAGGATCGTAGCCCAACAAAGCAGGGGATCGTAGCCCAACAAAGCAGAGGATCGTAGCCAAACAAAGCAGGGGATCGTAGCCCAACAAAGCAGAGGATCGTAGCCAAAGCAGAGGATCATAACAGTGGATCGTATCAGTGTATCGCAGCCAAACAAAGCAGCAGAAGGGAAGCTTAAAAGGGTATGGTGGCCAGACCAAGCATCAGGGTATGGCAGCCAAACAAAGAAATGTCTGGTGAGAATATTTAAGTTCCCCTGACCTTTCCCATTCCCCGACACTTAGCTAAGCATTCAGGAACCCTCTTAGCCAAAGTATTAAGTTAGCAAATTTTAACTTTTTTATTGGTGCTAGAGAGGGACGCCTTCATCTGGTGGCACCGATATAACCATGCGGCTCCACTGCCTGGTTATGCAAACGTCATTCAGCTCCCTTCCTCCATTTCCCCAAAGAGATGGTGGACGTAGGAGGAGGGCAACTTCAGCCTGCAGTCCACTGGGTTCACATTTCAAATAAATCTACTACTACTACTTCAACTATTACTATTACTACTACTGCTGCTACTACTAATACTATCATTTTCCTTCTTGCTACCACAGACGATATTAGTCAGGTAACGAAAACACTCTATCAGTGAAGGGGTTAATGAAGGTTACATAATAATCTCTTCTGTTTGAGAAATCTCTCCTAAGACGATTAAAAACTGTCTACAGCAAGAGTGGTAGTAGCTGCAACCCTAGGCTCATCTGAACGTGAACCCTGTGGACTGCAGGCTGAAGTGACCCTCCTCCTACAGCCCACCACCCTCCTCTCAGGGGGACAGGGAGGGAGTTGAGGGACGTTTGCATAACTGGGCAGTGGAATCGGCGATCCTACTACCACCACGCAACCTCCAAAGCCACCCATAATAGTCTCCAAAATCGAGAAAATTTGTGAATACCAGTCTTGATCTGCCCTCTGTCCACCCACTCACACTACGGAATATCCAAAGTCACCCAGAATAGTCACCAAACTCAGGAAAATTCGTAAATACCCGCCTTAGTCTCCCTCCCTCCCACCCACTCACAACAGCCTGAATAAGAGATGACAGCCGATATAGCAACTCCTGTCTCTTCCTGTTTATACCGACAGCTCTCCAAGGCAGCCACACAGACTATATTACTTACTCTAACTTGACCTAAAATTGTCATCTCTCTCTCTCTCTCTCTCTCTCTCTCTCTCTCTCTCTCTCTCTCTCGAATACTGAGTTGTGGCAAGAGATTAACACCAGAATACGATGACAGTCACGAAGAAGTGTTATAGAAATCAGAGCCACAGTGCTGCCTTATTATGCCACTGAGCTGCGTGAAATAAGGTGCAAAAGAGAAAAATCTGGGCCAAGTTAACGTAAAAGGAGTATAGGAAATTGAATGGAGCTTGAGGGGTAGATGACCAGCCTAGGTCCCTTGTGGCATTTGGTGAACGAAAAAGCTAAAGTCGCCCCTTGGATATTCGAACCTGGATGAACTCGGGGATTAGGCGTGAGGCAGTGGAGAGAGAGAGAGAGAGAGAGAGAGAGAGAGAGAGAGAGAGAGAGAGAGAGAGAGAGAGAGAGAGAGAGAGAGAGAGAGAGAGAGAGAGATAAGCACAAAGAAAAACAGATGGAAAAACAGAATAGCACACAGACAAACAAAGATCGATACTACTTCCCTATTAACCCCTAACCATACTCTCCTACGCTATATATCCGACAACCACACCTTCCCCGTGCTCACATGTGCTCGAGTACACGGGTGAACAAAGAGGTGTACAGCACATGCCTCTGCCAGCACAATGAGAGGAAGGAGTTAGTACCGACCCCCTGCTGACCCCCCCACCCCTCCCAGCAACACGTAAACCCCAGCGAATCGTAAACCCATGCGACACATAAACCCCAGCGACATGTAAACCCCAGCGACAAGTATACCCAAGCGGCACGTATACCCCGGCGACACGTAAACCCCAGCGACACGTAAACCCGTGACACGTAAACCCCAGGCTGAGTTTACCCCTTCATGCCCTGGACGTGTTCTTCGTTTTTAATACTGATATTTGCTGACGATTTTTCACCTTTGAATATAAATAAATAAATAAATAGTGAGTTAATAAAGGTGCGTTACTGAGGTGATTTAAAGGAGGTGAGGCAGTAAAGGTTATTTAATAAAGGTTACTTAATGAGGTTATTAGAATGGCGAGTTAATAAAGAGGTTAAGAATGGTAATTTAATAAAAGCAGGTAAGGTTAATTAGCAAGGAGGTATACAGCATATAGCTCCGTGGCACAATGAGAGGAAAGCGTTAATACAGACTTACTGCTTTACTTCGCCACCCCTGCCTCGTTATTGGTTCCTTCCCGTCATTACTGAGCACAGAGCCGACAGCAGGGGGGCAGGGTTTAAGGGAGGGGGAAGGGGGTGGGGGGAGGGATGAGGTTGAGTACAGAACCTGAGAACATAAGAAGATAACTGCAGAACATAATGAGGTAACTGCAGTGGGTCGGTTGACAACTTACTGTACTCTTTTTTCCTCTTATCCAAAGTTTCCCATCTCTTCACCTTGAATGCGAGTTGTCATAAGAGATTAACACAAGAATATGACGCAAGATATGTACAATGTCATGGAAAAGTTGAAGAGCCGTAATATTGTCTTACTTTATGGCTGAGCTCATTGAAATAAGCATTAAAGGGGTTTGGTGAAACAACCGTAGGTAGCTCTTGTCTGAGGGCATAAAGGGATGAATACACAAGGAGGGAGCTGCGGTGGCTCGGTGGTTAGCGTGCCCATCCCGCAATATCAGTGTCCCGATTTCTGGCTTTGAAACCCACACCATGGTGGACATTTAAAGTAGATGTTGGTAGTACAACTTGTCATATGGCTGCATATGTTTACACCTTGTCATTTCCACAGATGGTATGTACAGCGTCTGACACACGAGCACTGTCACCACATCTCTTCGGTTTACAAACATCACTATTATTTTACAGACACACTCGCCCCATTCGCACTTCGTCAGCACGAGAAGGGGCTAATTCTGGTAACCATTCTTTCTCCGGTGAGAAAGTCTGGGACTACAATAGACCTGATGTAGACTGCTAGTGTCAAGCGTAGATTTACACTACAAGAGTAAGAAAAGGTTAGCAAAGAAAATGGGTCTCTCCATCCACAAATCTCTCCATCCGCAACTGTCATGAAAAAAAAAAAGAAAAAGAAAGAAAAAGAAGGAAAATGACTACCGTAGACGTGTGTGAATGAGAGAAGAGGCAATTGATAAGGGGCATGATATAGATAACAGGGAAGTGTATTGCTGAGAGATGATTATTACTGATAAAAAAAAGTCCGTATGATCTTGTAGTGTGGTACGAGGAAACAAACGGGGAAGAATGGTTGTATGCGGAGAAGGAAATGTGGTGTGGTAGAGAAAGTTCCGTCTGCATGAGGTAGCGAAACTACGACAAAGATGCCCTTGATATAAGTAGTAAAAATGAGAGACAAGGCTGTTCAGAAAAAATATGGTAATTATGAAGACGATTACCCAAACTCGCTGGTAGAGGATACGTAGCGGGATAGGAGGAAAGAGAAAGATGCAGACTCGAAGATGCAGGGAAGGAAAGATAAAGAAGGGGGAAGGAGTGAGAGAATATAGTTATGATTATGGGAAGAGGGGTGGAGGCAGGGTGGGTGAACAGGGAGAATGAGATATAAAAGGAAATATGATGCAAATAAAGATAAAGAACTGGAAATAATGAAAAGAGAAGGTAGTGACGATGAGGCGATGCAGAGATGAAGACGTCTGAAAGATGTTGCCAAAAAAAATACAGTGAAAAGGAGAATAAACAGAAAAGGCAATTAAGCTGGACAGATAAATTCCAGAGTAAGATTAAATGACAGAAAGGTATAGAAGGGAAAGCATAATAAAGAGGAGATGGAGATAGGGATGGACGTAATACAAAGTGGAAAGAAATGAAAAACTGAGATATCTAGAAGGAAAACAAAACAAGGAAGGGAAGATATAAAAAAACAGGGTTAAGCCGTGGGAAAGTGACTTATATAAGCAGAGCTGAAGGAGAAGGAAATACTCAGCATGTGTTATCCTCTCCCTCCCTCTCTCCCCCCCTCAATCTCCCTCCTTCCTCACCCTCTCTTCTCACTCCTGTCTCCTCTCCCTCACACCCTCTCTCTCCCTACCCTTTCATACGTCCTCCCTTCCTCCCACCCTCTCTCTCTTTCTCTCCCTCCCTCCCTCCTGTTCACTTCTTTTATTGCTCTACTTCCGAACCTGAGGGGACAGAGTAAGTGGAGACGAGGAGGCGACAGGGATGAAAGTAGTTGATGTAGGTGTGCACAGTCCACACCTGGTCACAACTCACACCCTCACACACCTGCCCAAACTCCCCCATTAACTAGTTCACCTCTAGTTACAGACCACTCCAAATTAGAATTATAGTTACAGGTGGTGGAAAGGTGTGAGTAATGACCGAGTGTAATTCTAAGTTGATATAGACAATTGGTGTATAGGTAGGTGAGATGTGAATGGCGTAGTCAGGTAAGGAGATAAGTGTGCGAAGATAGGAGGTAGGGAAGGTGTGGGTGTGTGAGTGGGTGGAGATGGGGAAGTGGTAGGTGTGTGTGGTGTGAACAGGCGAAGTTGTATGTGCATATGTGTGGTGTGTGTGTATGTATGTGTATATGGGTGTATGTGGAAGTCCTGGGTAAGTGGAAAAAGAGGCTATGTGTAGGGGTAACATGTGGAACAGCCGAAAAAGTGGAAGTAACAGCTACTGGACACGATTGAATAGGTGTAAATATCCGCTATATCGAAGTCAAACTATTATGAAAAATGGAAGTATGTGGAAGTGTCAAATATTTAACAGAATCGAATATGTGAATCAAAGCATATAATGAAAGGATGAAAATGGGATTGAAAAAAAGAAAATGAATACGCGAAGGGACGAATATGTGAAAGAAGAGTAAAGAAAAGAGAAAGATACGTCGACGTGGAGGCAAGGTGGAAGGTGTGGAACAAGTGGAGGCAACGTGGAAAGGGTGGAACAAGTGGAAGCAGGTATTTTGTGGAGTAAGGACGGTCTTAGTACTATTGTGGCTGGGTGGGGTCACTGAGGATCGCCTGGAGGGGTAGGAGTACAATAGAAGGGCTACACACACACACACACACACACACACACACACA
>NC_137032.1:347500-385000 GCF_032717465.1 Coenobita brevimanus | reverse complement strand
CATCATCATCATCATCATCATCATCACCACCCTTCCCCCTAAGCCATGAGCGGGGGGTGGGGGGGGGAAGGGCTTCAAGACAGGAAAGTGAAAAATGCCGGAGAGTCATTAAACAGAGTGTTCAGAAAAATGCTTGATAGTTCTCCCCATTTTTTTACCACCCTGTTCCTGTTCTTGAATTCCTCCCTCCCAGTGCACTAGTGGGAAGGATGATGATGATGATGATGATGATGATGATGATGATGAAAAATGTTGACCAATTATTCGGTCTCTAAGATGGCTTGTGATACATCTGGTCTGTTCACCCTCCCCCCCTCTCTCTCTCTCTCTCTCTCTCTCATATATTATACCATTAACACGAAAACACGCAACAAGTGAATTTTCCCTGACAACCATTCCATTTATTTGTGATATACATCTGGGCTGCTGGTGCTGCTGCTGCAATTCTCTGCATTGGAGAAAATATCCAGAGAAGGTACCGTACAAGGTGTGATTTCCGAGTACAACTGCATACCTGCGTGGATGCCGACAGGTAAGGTGACACTGGCGGCCAGGTGTACCACTGTTGATTACTTACTCTCACCGGGATATCACCACACAATACTTGATCGAATTTCAGAGGCAGGGAGGAAGGGAGGTGGTGAGCAGGTAGTTGGGTAAATAGGTAGGAAGGAAGGTAGGGGGTAGTTAGGTCAGTGGTTTCCAACCTTTTCTAATTCTCGCCCCCCCCTCACTGAATGACACGTTCCCTGCGCCCCCCTTCCTCAAATACTGTATTTTACTGGCATAGTTGGCACATGTCAATAAATATCATAGATTCTTAATCTTTGAAACTGTTTATATATTAAGATAACCAGATTTCTTATTCATATCTGAAATATTTTCTCCATATTTAGAAATTACTGAATTCCATCATAATTCATAGTTTTCAAATATAATTACCCTCTTTATCAAGCCTTCGCGCGCCCCCAGGCAGCCTTTCGTGCCCCCCTAGGGGGGCGCGCCCCACAAGTTCGAAACTAGAGTTAGGTGGACAGGTTAACAGACATACAGACAGATAGACAGATGGGTTGAAAAAACAAAACAAAAAAAACAAGCAGTCTGTCTGTCTGTCGCTCTGTATGTATGTATGTACATCTCTTTCTCTCTCTCTCTCTCAGCACCTTCAGCGCCTAAAGAGTGTCCATGTAACGCGTCTGGTAAGTGCAAGGAAGCCTGTGGTGTGCGTCTTCTTTCTAGGCTAACTCTCTAACTCTCTCTCTCTGATCACTCACAAACATCTTTTTCTTATCCGCACCTCTCTCCTCTCCAATCATCTCTTTCTCCTCATCATTCACCTCCTCTAAGCTCTTCCTTCCCTTGCCCTTCCTTTATCATCATCAATCAGTATCATCATCATCATCAACCTAACATTATTTCCAGTATTTAAGTGGAGTAGGTAGGTTATATAAGCTGAAAAAAAGAATAATACGCTGCACTTCTCTCTCATCGTTATCATCATCATCTTCATCATCATTATCATCATCATCATCATCATCACTAATATCATCATTATCGTCATCATCTTCATCAATCACTATCATCATTATCATCATCATCGTCTTCAGTATCATCACTATCATCATCGTCATCTTCATCAATCACTATCATCATCATCATCATCATCATCATCATCCTCTTCATCACCATGACTATCATCATCATTATCATCCTCTTCATCACCATCACTTTCATCATCATCATCATCTACATCAATCACTATCACCATCACCATCATCACCTCCATCAATCACCATCATCATCATCTTTATCATCATCACTATTATCATCATCATCTACATCAATCACTATCATCATCATCATCACCATCTACATCAATCACTATCATCATCATCATTACCATCTACATGAATCACTATCATCATCATCATCTTTATCATCATCACTATTATCATCACCATCATCTTCATCATCACTATCGTCATCATCATCATCACATACATCAATCACTATCATCATCATCATCTTCATCAATCATTATCACATCGTCATCATCATCATCATCATCATCATCTGGTGTGCGCGTGCTGCAAGGATAGTCAGCGAAATGAAAAGGGTAAGTATTGAGTGTTGGCAAAAAATAACCCAGCTACGTGATCAGCACTACGTTGGAGCTCCACAGGAAATTGAAACACGTATGAGAGGGGGAGAGTTGCGTGGTGCTCTGGTGTAGGGGGTGATGTTGTGGTGTGGGGTGGTGTTGTGGCGTGGGGGATGTTGCGAGGAGGGGTGGAATGGTGTTGTTGTGTGGGGGTGTTGAGAAGGGTGTTGTGGTGTTGAGAGGGGTGGGGTGGTGTTGTGGTGTGGGAGGTGTCGAGAGGAGGGGGGGTGGTGTTGTGGTGTGGGGTGGTGTTGTGATGTGGCGGTGGTGTTGAGGGAGGTGGGGTGGTGTTGTGGTATGGAAGTGGTGTTATGACGTGGGAACTCTGACAATGGGCAAAAGTTGTGGGCTGAATTGGATAGGGGTGGAGAGGATACGGCTGGACAGGACATGGGTGGATATGATACGGATGCACAGGATATGGATGGAGAGGAAATGGCTTGGTACGACATATCTTGCTTGGTCCTCAGAGCATCGTAACAGCATGCCAAAGGTGAAAATGTGAATGAAATTATTGCTCAGCCCATGGCACTCGTGGTTGGTCGGTGGTAGGTAATTTGTCTACAGAAAGCATCCCTCACCAGCACCGTTTTGTGGTGAGTAAAGACACAACAGTTTCTGGCCGACTTGGACCCTCTTCAGGTGAGTCGTCTCATCGGTGCGGGTCATTCCTCCCGGTGCGGACGTGAAGGAGAGAGAGGAAGGACACGGGGTAGGCAGGTAGAGGCGGGTGCAGCCAGGGACAAAAAGTTCGCCAATTATCCCACAGCGTCTACTTCACACTCAGGGCATGTCCTTCACTTTCCTCCCAGACGCATGACATCAGTGAGAATCATTTAATGGCAGGGGAACATACCAAGCCTCTCCCAGTGTAGGGGTATATTAGCCAGCAGTGCATTGTGAGGGGTGGAAGTGGTGAAATATTAGGGGAACTTTTGTCCATCCCTGTACACGGCTTCGACCCCTGACCCCCTGTTTCCACAACCCGCCACGGTAGCCACCCACCACCACCACCACCACCACCACCACCACCACCACCACCGGGACAACACACACACACACACACACACACACACACACACACACACACAATGCTTCCTATACTCTCCTTCCTCCTCTTCTCTCTCATTTTCCTCATCCACTCCTCACTTTTCATCCTCTTCCTCCTCCTCCTCCACTTCCCACTTTTCTTCCTCATCCTTCGTTCCTCTCTCCTTTTCTTCCTCCTCCACTTCTCACTTCTCTTCCTCTTCCTCTATTTCTCTCCTCTTCCTTCTTTTCTTCATGAATCTTTCCTTCCTCAGTACTTGATAAGCCATTCCTTCCTTCATTACATCGTCATTCCTTCCTTCCCCCCCCCCACCATTTACTCTCCTTTCTCTTCCTCTTCCTCTCTTTTCCTCCTGCTTCACTCATTTCTTCCTCTTCCCCCGCCTCCTCCTGCCCCTCTCCCCCTCTTCCTTCTTCTCATCCTGCCTCCCTCTCCCTCTTCCTTCTTCCTTCTTCTGCCTCTTTTGCTCTTCCTCCTCCTCCCTTTCCCCTCCTCTCTTCCTCCTCCTCCTACCCCTTCCTCCTCCTCTCTGTTTCCTCTTCCTTCACTCCTCCCTCCTCCTCATAAGCTTCCCACGCCTCTCCTTCAATTTCTCCCTCCTCCTTTATAAATCTTTCCTTCCCTCATTACACTCTCCTTCCTCTCCCAACACGCCTCACTCTTTAAATTATCTCTTCCCCCCCCCCTCTCTCTCTCTCTCTCTTCCTCCGTCCCCTCCCCCACTCCCACTATCCCGGTTGTAAACAAAAGACGATCGTGCCTCAAGCAGTAAGCGCACCCAACCTCGCTAAGAAGTCCACATCACACCCCCATTCCACCTCCTCCACGCGCCAATTCACGCTTCCCCTGACCCGCTGAGGTGGATTAGGCGTCTCCCCAGCCTGTAGGTGAGGCAGGGGGCGCAGACGGAGGGCAGGAAGGAGGGTGGGTGAGCCAGGGGCAAGAGGAAGTTCCGGAGTAAGCATAGGGCACGAGGGGGCAATGGCTCAAGGCTATGTCCGTCCCTCACCCCAGCGCTACACTCACTACCACAGACACCTTCAGGCGGTGCTCCAGGCTATTGCTCTTTGTATATCTATTTATCTCTCTATCTATGTTCTCTGTATATCTCTTTATCTCTTTATCTATTTATCTGTCCATCAGTCTGTCTGTCGACCTATCTCTCTGTCAACAAGTTTGTATCTCTGTACTGTAAATCCATTAACCACTCAACGCTACGCTCACTATCCCATATTCCCTCCGGCTAATGTTCTTTGTTTATCCTTTTATCTGTCTATCTAACTATCTCTACCTAGCTATTCATTTATCTGTCTATCTGTATATGTCTATCTAGAAGTCCTTCAACTTAACACTAACTTCCCCAGGCCAGACTAAGGACAAGAACTGTGTATACCTACTTATCTATCTACTTGCCTGTCTTTCTACCAATTTATGTATCTGTCTATCCACCACTTATCTCACCACTACAAACCTGCTCCCAGCTATTTCTATCAGTCTGTCTATCTATCAGTCTATCTATCTCTGCTGCCTTTCTATCATTTACCTATTGCTATCTACTTCAGCCAATCATCTATTTCTCTACCAGTCTCTTATCTTATTTATCTATCTAATTTCTATCTGTAAGTCTATCTATCTTTCTCATTCATGTATCTATCGGGAAGATGATTTCCGGATGCTGAAATTATGCTGACTGTAAAGATATAACAGTTTCAACTCTCTCTCTCTCTCTCTCTCTCTCAGGTGAGGTGTATACAAAAAGGTATCAATCAGTCCCATTTTATACACTTCGAGGTGTAGGGGCCCGAGGTTAGGCTGCAATAACCCTATACATGTAAGGGCAATGACCAGTCTACACCCCTTAGTGGCATTACATATCGAAAAACAACCACTCACTTCTCCGGGATTCGAACCTACGCAACATCGCTCCAACTGGGGCGTCCTGACCACTACACCACCAGGCATAACGTACGGGACTTAGCATTACTTTTCGGCCTACCTTCAGACGCTTTCTTTCATCTGGCTGTGAGTGTGAGTGTACCGGCGGCTGTTTACGTTGCCTTGTTTGGTGATGCAATTTGAGTTTATCGCTCTTCCTTCATGCTTAAGTCGGATCCTGAGCTGAAGGTAATGTTTCTCACCGCCACGACGCGCTGCACCACACCACACCACACCACACCACACTACACTACACCACACCACACCACGCCACGCAACACCACACCACATCATAATACATCACACTGCACCTCACCACACCACACCACACGCCACGCAACACCACACCACACCACATCATAATACATCACACTGCACCATACCACACCACACCACACCACACGCCACATTACACCACGCCACATCACACCACACGCCATGCTACACCACACCACACCATACCACACGCCATGCAACACCACACCACATCATAATACATCACACTGCACCACACCACACACTGCAGTACACCACATGCCAAACATACACCACAGTACACCACACTGCACCACACCACACGCTATGCTACACCACATCACACCAAACCACACAGCAATCCACCTTCATATCATCACAACACCACACCGCACCACATCACATCACACCACAATAAGCCATCCTCCACCACCACACCGCCCTTCACCACCACACCACAGCACCAGCCCTCACACACGTATTGTCAGTCAACATTAATATTGCAATTTTGACTTTAACCCCAACTTTATATGAGGACTCCTAAATTGTAAAATAAATAGATCGATAGACAGACAGAAAGACAGACAGATAGATAGATAGACAGATAGATAGCCAGATCAATAAATACATGGCATGGTGGCAGAGAAGAGGCTAAAGGAGATTAATCCAAACCTCTTCACTGTAAGAGGGACGTTTCAGTGCAAAAAATTATTGACGAATCTTGGGTGGATGAACGACGACATCAGAACTATAATCATTTAGTTGCTGTGATTCTACCGGCCAGGAAAAATACCGTACCATGTTTACCCTGAGGAAGATCACCAACCCCTTTCAGCTCGGTTGATGGCCAGGTGTAGTCAGACTGGTGGGTCGATTTAACTTTACCCTTTTTACCTTATCTGGCTGTGATATTCGTCCATTATTTTTTCACATCGATGAGTGGCAGAAAAGGACGATGCTCTTGCTCTACATCCTTTTCAAAGCACTTCTTCATGACTAGCATCTTATTCTAGTGTCAATCTTTTGTCAAAACTCAGCATTCGAGATAGAGAGATGACAGTAATAGGTCAGGTTAGAGTAAAAACAGTATTGTAACCAAGAAGACTCATTCCTACATCACGGCTAAGGCTCATCAAATTTCATGCAACCTATCTATTGCCTGACGCCTTAATCCCGTAAGGGGAGGCCACAAACAAATCGCCTCCATGTAGCCCTGTCCCCCGCCATTTCATTGCTACCACGATGCTCTTGCTCTACATCCTTTCCACATGCGACCACGACTTAGTATTAAAGGTGAGGGAGTGGCCCAGTTCCCTCAGGTGATAACAAACCGACTATAGGAACAACACTTTTATCAGAGCTGGGTGGCCATGTAGCTGAGGCAGCTTTGGCAGTACCGCAGTTCGGCCCCTCTGCGATGGAGCGTCCAGGAAAGGCAAGGGAGAGATGGAAGGGACAGATAGAGGCGGAGTTCTCTCTCTTGTGAGTCACTGGACCGTATTCAAGTTGCCTTGGAAGGTTTTGTAACACCTTTTCCTTACCGATTTATTCTGCACTTTAACATTTTCTTGTATGTTAATTATACTTGGTTGCGTGGATATGGGAGTTTTGATTATACCACTTCCTTAACAGATTATTTTGCATGTTATATACCTAAGCCTTCTCTCCTTTGACAGACTGAATAAATAACACAAAGGAAAATATTAGACTAGATACAGAAATAAACCAGCAGAGAAAAAGTGTTAGGGGATCTCCTTAACCATCGAGGATACAACTCACTGAGTTAGGCTGCCCCGCCCCACCACAACCCTGCCTCCTCCCACCACACCGTCCACGCTGTACCACACTCTTGTAAGTCCCAAAGGTATCTGATAAATGGTGTGTCCTGCCTCACAGTTAAGGTAGATGAATTATACCCTCTATAACTGTGCTAACTGTGAGGGTGCAACGGTGAAGGCCCGACCTGGATCGTGTGGGTTAATTTATCCATCAGATGAAGAATGACGAAATTTGTGAAGCAACCATCCACATATTTACCTCAAATAATTTAAAACACACAACCAATAATGGAAGTCTTATCTTGAAATATACGTGTTTTTAGAGTCAGCTTTCCTGCTACGTATTTATCTCGTCCTGGAAAAATTCATATTCAAATGACAAGTAGCGAAAGTCTTATCTCGAATTATGCATGTCTAAGAGTATTCATATTTTCTGGGATTAATTTACCAAGTTCTAAAAAGATTCATATTCCCAAAATGTTACCTAAAAATAAGAAACCATTGTTGGACTCTTATAAAAAATGGATCTTCGAGGGAAAAGCAATCAAGGGAGAGCCACATCAAGATCCAGTCATGTGGAGACGGGTGGACACATCGCATGACGGTAAGTACGGCTGCAATGACGGCGGTGGGTAATAACGTAATGATCAAGGCTGGTATTCACAAACAGACTTACGATCAACTCCAGGTCGTAACTAAGATCTCTCTCTCTCTCTCTCTCTCTCTCTCTCAGGAAGGACAAGGAAAGGAACACGCAGAATTTTCCCATGTCTCTCATTGTACCACCCTCCCCCCAAAAAAAAATTAATTTACGACAGAAAATTGATCTTACGTTTGTTAATAGATGTAAGGGTCTAGGAAACTTAGGAAGCTCCGTAGCACTTATTTCTAAGGGATTTATTTTGCATATTACACCTTAGCCTTCCCTTGTATGCTATTATTATCGTTTAAATATCGACATAGTTTTGCATCAGTAATAAAAGTGGATACTGGGTGTCCGAAATAAATCGCTAGAAAACAGGTGTTAGAGGACATTCAGGTGTAACGTTGAGACCAAATCGCCACAGGAGAAATACTGAGAATCTTCCTATGTCACTCAGATAAGGGCTTCACTTCAGACTTGCATTTCGCTCGACGTGGCGGTGCAGACTGGCTTGGGGCTGCTTTCTCGAGTATTTAGGAGGCTCCCAATACCCACGCCAGTACTGCCCTTGTTGGTGGTGGTGTGGGGGTGATGCAGTAGTAGTGGTGGTGTTGTGCTTGTGGTGGTGGTGGTAGTGGTGGTGGTATCCTAGCACCTCTCCCATGCCGATTTATTTTGCATATTGGTCCTTATCATTCCCTTGTATGTCCTAATCATTTTACTATCTACATGGTTTTCTTTAATGATGTCTAAGAGGATAAAAGAATGCAACAGGAAAGAAAAATAGCTAAGGAAGAGTTGCTTCGAGGCTTCCTGATCCCACGCGAACACTGCTCTTGGTGCTGATGGTCGGGTGTGAATCAATCAGTGTGGCCGAAGTAACCATCCATCCAGCCAGCCACCCATCTATCTAAGCAGCCAGGCACCCATCTATCTATCCATGCAGTCAGCCAGCCATCTACCTATGAAACCAACCAGCCATCTATCCATGCAGCCAGCCAGCTACCTATCCATGCAGCCAGCCAGCTACCTATCTATGCAGCCAGCCAGCCAGCCCGCCCGCCTCCAGCCCGTGTCCCATCTGCTGTTAATGAAACCTGTACGTGAGCAGCATCTCAGGCCAGCGTGCCCAACCCAGCGCTGCCCTCCTGTTGCCCACCCACCCCTGTTGCTTGCCTTCCTGTCCTATCCCACCCCGTCCTACCCAACGCTGCCCTCCTGTTGCCCACCCACCCCTGTTGCTTGCCTTCCTGTCCTACCCCACCCCGTCCTACCCAACGCTGCCCTCCTGTTGCCCACCCACCCCTATTGCTTGCCTTCCTATCCTACCCCACCCCGTCCTGTCCCACACCAGATGCTCATGAGGGTCCTATTCTAAGTTGGAGATTCCGTGGCACCTGTTCCTTAGCGATTTATTTTGTACCTTACACGTTAAAATCCCTTTGTATTCTGCTTATGCAAACTGATGATATTAAAACTGCATACATAACAACTAGAGAATGCTAAGGTGTACTAGGCGTCATAAATCGCTTAGAAAAATGTGCTAAGAAGCCTCCACTTAGAATACGAACCAACCATGCCCAACCCACCGCTGTCCTGCTGCTGCCCACATACCCCTGCTGCATGGCCCCCCTCCCAATCCCTCCAGCCCCACCCCGCCCCACACCAGATGCCCAGCGCCAAATCTGCGTCTGGGGTATTTTTTGCGCCTATCCTGGTATGGTGGTCTCGTGGCCCAGAAGGATCCCCTAGCACCTCCTCCCTACCGGTTTATTTCTCTGTAGGATCACGTTAATATTTTGTTTACACCATTCACTGTCCCACATCGTGTTTACAAAGAAAATTTTGTTACGTTTACAGTATATATTGTTTTACACCAGTCACTGTCCCGCATCGTGTTTACAGAGAAATTTTCGATACGTTTTTACATTCTTTTACACCATTCACTAACCCGTATCGCTTACAGGAAAACAAATCGATGCGTTAATGATTTCTTTTACACATTTCAATGCCCTGATAATTGGTACAAAGAATATTCCATGCTAAGTCTTTGTCCTACGTAATTTCAGGATGCAATTCCTATATCATGTCTGTTCTACACGTCCCTTCAAGCTCCTACAGGTCACTTCAGTCTGATATGCTGAATATTCTGGCTGGCAAATAGGTATATGTTATGCAAGCAAACTTCGTCCGTATAAGGCGATAAGGGGAAGCAATATGAGGGAGGATGGTGTAACAGGGAGGGAGTGTGACTAACTACGAAAAGAAATGCCCAAGACATTATTATTAAGCAGAGGAATATATAAGTGTAATACGTAATAAAAAAGACGATAAAGAAGAGGGATGAGGGAGTTTCCTTAATTTACGAGAAGACGTCCCCTGGACCAGCATTCACAGACCGTCCTAAACTTTCCTTGCATTTAAGACTATTTATATATATGCTTGTCTTCACTCATATCAAACACTTCATCAAGCGAACCAGAGCGAATATCAAAATGACAATAGGAAAAATGTTATGGAGGCTTACGTATCTAGAAAATGAAATAGAAACTTTTATAAATACATCTCCATGACCACACCGCATCGCCTACCTGGGCATTAGATTTCCAGAGTAATTAATAACCACTTTTCTAACAGGTATGTAAATAGTTTACTGGGCACTGTTGGTGAATATTGTCCTGCCTTCATTCTTGATTGTTTTTATTTTTGGATCCTACAAAGCCGTGTATTTGTGGAAAGTGGGGCTTGGAAGATAATATTTCAATAATGTAAAGTCATCCGCTGTATGAAAATTTTGGAAACAGGAAAAAAAAAAAAACTCACCTTGAAAGATATGCATAATACTAGAATCATACATTACTAAATCTGAGTCAACGGAACGAGCAATCACTTATATATTAGGCATTATTAAGCGCGTCATTATGTGGATTTCTGTCAATTAAGTGGACCATCAGGATTTTGAAGACTTGAATGAGTACGTAGATGTTTATTTTCACTGGGCGCTCTATGGACAATTCTCTTTTTGTGATTCCCTCTCCCAGTATCGATCCAATTCACCCCTGATAATACTGCGATATAAGAGTTTGGATGCTGATAGTGTAGAAATGAAAGGCTTATGTGTTCTTTCACCTCTTAACTTTAGTGACAATTTTCTTTTCATATTGCTGCCTCCACACTGTTTACTTAACTAGGGAAAGACGGATAATAGGTTACTGACGTCTGTAAGTAATCCCTCTATCAAAAGCTGAAAAAACCCTCTATAGACAGCAAGAATAAGATTAAAAAATACGTCCTCGTGAAGAAGGGGTTAATAGGACCTCATTAGGATTGGACGCGACTTTGAGACAAGTGTAAAAGAACTACTGACCACAGCTGTACCTTGCTCCCTGGCCTCGTTACCTGAGAGATTCGTGTTCAGGACTCAAACATGTGATCAAATACTGTCATCATTAGCTTTCTATTCTCTTCGTCTTCTTTCGTGTGTATGTATGGATGGATGGATGGGCCGGCGTTAAAATATTCAAAATTCACTACACACATCGGACTTCCCAGAGAAAATCAACGCAGTGAAAAGTGTCACTATCACCGATATTCACTCAAGTCACGAGGTGCATAGACGATGATCCACACACACACACACACACACACACACACACACACACACACACACACACACACACACACACACACACGCTATATAAGTTCTCATAAAAATTTGCCAAAACCAGAAAAAACGCAATTGCTGTCACCTTCACCAACATTTTTCTTCCACACCGAAGTCCAAAGCACATCTAGGACCACATTACAGTTGGGGAGAGGGTTGCTAACACCTCTTCCTTAGCGATTTATTTTGGATTTTGGATTTTTACTGTTCTTTTATATGACATCTTTCTTTTTAGACGTAATATTTATAACTATACTTAATGAGAACAGGCCTACCAACGTGCCACAGTATAGACGGTATGGGAAGTTTCGCAGAACCTTTTCTTTAAGCGATTTATTCTGCATATTACACTTCAAAATACTCTTGTAGGTCACTGATACAAACTGTGTCAACGCTAAAATCTATAACTTACATATGTTAAGGGGTAATATGCAAAATAAATCGCTAAGGAACAAGTGCTACTAAGCCTTCCATGTCACAGATAATACATTCCAAACTGGTCTGGAAGAGGTGTTTGTGAGCTGCCTTACTTCCCAAAAATACAGTTCCGAAATTGTTATAAATACTTTTAAAAACTTGGTACTCACCATAACTGGCCGAAATCAGAAGAAAAAATAAGGTGATCATGATGTCACTCTTCACCACCATTAATAAACACAAGAGTCAGTAGGCAGGGCAGGGCCAAAGCCTCCACCCACACATCCAAACAACCCTCCCCCAGTCACCAAACCAATCCACAGGTATACGCTAGTGTGGCGAGGGCGGGAGCGGCGCGAGACGTTACCTCCCCCCACCAGCTCTGACGGTCTACTGAATTTTTCAATGGGAACCTGGAATGAATGGACCTCGTGTACTCTGCGGGGGAAGTGGAGGCAGGAGCTTCTCCGGGCCCACCCACCAGTCGCCGCCTCCGACTCCGTTTCCCCCTCTGTACCTACCTGACCAGCATACGCGATACTCATTAACTGGTTGTAACCTGTGAACTTTTCGCTGGAAAATGTTCAGCCTACACCGTTACCGCCTAGATTACAAACACTTTGCTCAGTTCTTCCCCGCACTTTCTATTTGCACTGGCCGGAGTCTTTGCTTTGGAAGGGGAGGAGAGGAGAGGAATCCAGCGCCGTGAAAAGGGTAGGGAGAGTAGGCGGAGGAGCTTCCAGACAGGTATGCTGAGAGTAAACAAACACGATGCTGGCCAGAGAGCGACGTGGAGCTAGCTCACCTTAGCACGCCCACGCCCCCTACCCCTCTCCTCTCTCTCTCTCTCCCTCTCTCTCCAACGTAACTGTTAACTGTTTTCTGCCACTTTCTCCTTGGATTTTCTCCCTTCTCTCCTTCCCTCTTCTCTCTCTCTCTCTCTGGTCTTGGGTGTAGGCAGGCCCCAAATTACCAACATCATCTATGGCACAGTTGTAAGCATCAGGTGTGGTTAATCTGCATCTCACTTTACAACGCAATTTCACCGGCGAGACTGAGGAGTTGTTTCGCTTCACCCTCACATCAAGGAAGAGTTTTGAGTAATTAAGTGTGGGTTAGACTGCATGCCGAGGTCTGAGCGAATTCATTTTAGTGCGTCTGATCTAGTCTGACGAAGACCCCTAACATTTTCAGCTTAGTTGATGGCCAAGTGTAGACAGATTAGAGGGGCGATTTGTCTAGTAACCAAGGAGACTCATTCTGACCTATACTAAAGCTCATTGAATTACTCTCAACCACGCGATTCAAGAAATAAAACACCCTGGGGAAACAAACTCTACTTAGATACAAAAATGCTAATCTTTTATGTGAATCTCGCTCAGCAAACTTTACTTAGAAACATAATAATATTTATGTGAGACTAGCCTAACAAACTTCATTTAGATACATAAATACTAATTTCTTCATTGAAACTCGTCTCAGGTCAAGTGATGTACCTTGCTTCCACTTAAAACCACTGCGGATTGGTGAACACAGCGCTTGGTGATGAGGCGCAGAATGTGACAGGATGGAAGAGAGAGAGAGAGAGAGAGTGAGAGAGAGAGATGCACAGATCATACAGAACTGGGTATCTTTTGTAGTTACCCTGCACTAACATTACCAAATAAAAAGACCGTATGCATAAACCTAAATTCGGGATGCTAAAAGAAAGTCATTAGTTTTGGACAATGATTTCAGAAGCACAAAACGAACACAGAAATAAAAAAAATGGTCTCTCTTCATGGCTTCTGATGGGCTTTGAATGTGGGATGTAAGTTTATCAAATCTAATAACCAATATCCTTCCATAAATGCCTGTTAACAATTAAAGTCTGTTCATCCCCCTTCGCAGACACGGATAGCAGGTAGGAAAGAGACAACAGTACAAGCAGAAAGATTATGAAGGAAAGCAAACGGCAGAAAGACAGTCAAGGAGTAATTAAGAAGAGGAAAAGGTGAGGAAGTACTGTAGGTGAGGGAATAACACACCTCCAAGGAAGGGGATTATCTGAATTAAGGAGGACAGTACGAAGAGTGGGCTGAGGGTGAGAAGGATTACAGGGATTAATGATGGGAAGATACGACACGAGAGGTAGAGAATGATATATGTTTTGGGGATTACTGAGGGTATTAGAAGCAGTCCTGAGTAAATCCTTCACCATAATGAGGCCTTTTATAATTAATTCTTGCTACTGCCATATGGTTTGTGTGTGTGTGTGTGTGTGTGTGTGTGTGTGTGTGTGTGTGTGTGTGTGTGTGTGTGTGTGTGTGTGTGTGTGTGTGTGTGGCATATACTTCTAAGGGGGTCTGAGATAGTGCTACGTTGGCAGAGGGTGGTGTGGTGTGGGCCGTGGGGTGGTGTGGGCTGTGGTGAGGGTAGTGGTATGGTGTGGGTAGAGGGGTAGTGTGATGTGGGTCGAGGGAATGCGTGGGCAGATGAGTGGTGTGGGCAAAGGGATGGTGTTGGCAGTGGGATGGTGTGGTGTGGGCAGAATTACAACACTGAGGGTGTGGGCAGTGGGGAATATTGCGTCAAGTAACATTTTAGTGGAAAAATGTCTTACTCAGCCGACCAGTTAGGCGGGTTCTGTGGTACTCTCTCTCTCTCTCTCTCTCCCTCTTCTGTGTGTGTGTGTGTGTGTGTGTGTGTGTGTGTGTGTGTGTGTGTGTGTGTGTGTGTGTGTGTGTGTGTGTGTGTGTGTGTGTGTGTGTGTGTGTGTGTGTGTGTGTGTGTGTGTGTGTGTGTCCCCTTGTCATTCTCCCCATTCTTTCCCGACGTTCTCTGCCTGTCTGTGTCTTTCTCCATTAATCTATCTAATTATCTGTCTATCTATCTATCTATCTATCTATCTATCTCTCCTTCCACTATCCCCACGATATCTCTCTCCACTGGATATAAAGTTAAAACTCATCCCACCACACACAACCCTGTCTACTACTTCTCACAGCTATTTCCCAACCCCTACGTAGTTGCATCAGAAGCCTTCCAATAACCTTACTTAGAGAGGATTTCCCATGGCTGTCTATAATCGTCTGGTTGTATCATCATCATTATTATTATCATCATCATCATCATCGTCAATAAAGGCTTTGAATACTCGCCTTTATCATCATCATCATCATCATCTATAGGCTCAATACACTCATTTTACTCTATCATCATTATCATTACTCTCATCATTATTATTAGCCGTAGGAGTGAGTACACCCTGCAAAAAACTGCACATGGAATGAATTTAGCTGGTGACGGATTGCAACATAAACAAAAACATACCCATCTTAAAAATCCCATTAGCTCTGAACAACTCTAACCCCTTAAGAAGAGCAAGAACAACAAGAAATATAGCGTTGGCAATGTACCGACTGCAAAGAACACGAATTACGGTGAGAGAGACAAAAAATCCGTATTGCTAAGTGAGAGTGTCAGAAACCCCGTCGACTGCAGAACAGTGTGTGTGTGTGTGTGTGTGTGTGTGTGTGTGTGTGTGTGTGTGAGAGAGAGAGAGAGAGAGAGAGAGAGAGAGAGAGAGAGAGAGAGAGAGAGAGAACTGAGAAAATAGAGGAACGCACACGAAGCACCCAGACCCTATCAACACACACTTTAACACCTGCCAGGTAATCATACAGGTGATTTATTTCCACCATAATACTGGGTCATTACCACTTTTCCCAGGCGTAATGGATGCAATGGGGTTAGAGGGGAAGGGGTCAGAAGCGGGAGGGAAGGAAGACGAAGAAATGAAACGAAATCAAACCCTGAGAATTTTGACCTTATGTAGCTTGGGGTGTTTCTCGCCGGCTATGTGATGTCTAACGAAGGTGGTGGAGATATGTAAGTTGCCTCTATGTTCCCCCGTTTGTCATCAGTCTGCTCTCCCTCCAGCTCACACCTGTCTCACTAAAGCTTAACCCGATCCACGCACCCCATTCTCGGCCTCCCCCTCCCCCTCCATCTCACCCACATAAATCCTCCTAGCCAGTCTCTCATTCTGTCTCTCTTTCCCTCTCACCCCTCCATCTCACCCACATATATCCTCCCAGTCAATCCCTCTCTCCATTCTCTGCACACGGCACACAAACAGATATAAATATTTCAACACTAATCAAAATATAACACAGAGTCACCACAGCCTAAAATAATTACTTCTTTGCTGAGTGGAACTGAAGAGAAAAATGTCAGTGTAATTTTTAGGGAAGGTGATGGTAGGCTGGCGATGAATGAATGGAATGGGAAAGAATGGAAGGAAGAGAGGGAGAATACAAACATAGAGGAATGATAGGGGGAAATGAGGTAGTTCAGAGGAAGAGAAGGGGAACAGGGGATCGAGGAAGGGAAGTGGGGTGGAGACAGGAGAAAAAAAGAGGAGCACAAAATAGATGGGAGGAAGAGAAACGGGATAAAGATGGAAGGAAAGATATGAAAAGAGGAACAGGAAGAAATGAGGAAAAGAAATAGGACTGGACGAGAGAGAGAGAGAGAGAGAGAGAGAGAGAGAGAGAGAGAGAGAGAGAGAGAGAGAGAGAGAGAGAGAGAGAGAGAGAGAGAGAGAGAGAGAAATTTAACACGAAATTCTGACTCATTTTTTTTTTTCAGTTTTTCTTCCAATAAACCGTTTTACCGGAGGAAGAGGTGGGTGCGGAGAAAGCCTTTGCTCTACCGTCCTTTTCTCTCTTTCTCTAATGATCAACCACCAGCCTGTCGTACGTAGTAATTAAGACAGCATCTCTTGGTTGTAACCTTTCAATTTCGTGTGGCTTTCTCTCGCTATTTTCTGTTTCTCCAGTCTCTCTCTCTCTCTCTCTCTCTCTGCCCATTCACCTTCAAATGACTGTCAAAAATAACTGTTCATACCTTTCCAGTGTAATCAGTTCAGTACCAGGTAATTTCACTCATGTAGGGGATCCACTAGTGTGAATGAGGCTTACTGAAGGCTGTATCTAACCCAACACATTATGAAAAATATCCCTTGATGTGAAAAATGTATGGAGATTGTAAGAAAACCATGAAAAAGACGTCACCGTACTGATGGGGTTAATAATACGAAACTAAAGGGAACTGACGCCCCCTCACCCATGAGTCTGAGGTGAGGTATACACGAAGGTAGCTTACCCTGTGATGTGGATGGGAAAGGCTGAGGATTGTGCGTTGTCTGGCATTGACCCTCTCTCTCTCTCTCAGCGTGTGAAGTGGGCGGACACCCTTCTCTTTAACGCCCACGTACCCATAACGCTCTCTCTCTCTCTCTCTCTCTCTCTCTCTCACAGCCCTTTCTTTCCCCCTCCCCTTCATGTCAGTTCCCTTTCAGCGCTGCAACGTTTTCTCTCTTTCTCAACTCTCTTTCTTTTTGACAGTTTTCTCATTGACTTACTACCCTACTGCAACGTTCTCTCTCTCTCTCTCTCTCTCTCTCTCTCTCCCTCTCTCTCTCTCTCGTTTTTGCCATTATTTCTCTCACCCATACCCTTTCCTCTCGTCCCTGAGTTTTTATCTCCCCCATTTCTCTCTCTCTCTCTCTCTCTCTCTGGCAGGGCGGGCGTGAGACAGACCCGAGGAGCAATGTTGAGTGTGGCGGGTAAATAATGCACACACACACACACACACACACACACACACACACACACAGACTGATCAAGAGTAGTCCTCATCATCATCATCATTACCATCATCATCATCATCATCACGTTTCTCAGTTTCGATATTTATGGCGTGCGTGACCAGCCTCTGCCCATGAGCAGACAAAATAATTCGCTATGGAAAAGGCGCTACGAAGCCTCATAATAAAAATCCGGCCAATGGATTTAGGCGGATTTATTCCCGTTTCTCCTCTGTTAATCCTCCCTTTCGTGGACCAAACCGGCAGATTCCCCGCCCGGTGTTCGTATGACCCCGGGTTCGAGCCCCGCCCAGGTCACGATTGTAGGCTAAGGTGGGTGTTCCTTCCCTCCTCCAACCCATCATGACAGAAACGTGAAAGTAAGCACGCGTTGCTGTCATATACCTGGCGCAGTGCGACGCAAGGAAGACCAAAGAAGCTGACTGTCTGCTTTTATATCACAGGTTTATTTATTTATTTATTTTTCATGTAAAATCTTGTAACAACTCTTTTACCACAAGCCCTCACTTTACAACGAGAGAGAGAGAGAGAGAGAGAGAGAGAGAGAGAGAGAGAGAGAGAGAGAGAGAGAGAGAGAGAGAGAGAGAGAGAGAGAGAGAGAGAGAGAGAGAAACACACAACTAAAGAGACACACGACAGAAATGCAGGAAAGAAATGTAGCTGATCAAGATCTCAAGAAACCAGTTGCCAGCGACGGGACATAACGCCTTGACTTCGACTGGGGAGGGGGGAGAGGGGGAGAGCAGGGGTCCTATTCATAAACTCTCTTAAATTTAGATCGTATTCATAAACTCTCTTAAATTTAGATCGTATTCATAAACTCTCTTAAATTTAGAACCTATTCATAAACTCTCTTAAATTTAGATCGTATTCATAAACTCTCTTCAATTTAGATCCTATTCATAAACTCTCTTCAATTTAAGTTCTTACGTGAACGTGAAAAATAATATATAAAAAAAGGATAAGTGATTCCTGCAAAGGCTTGATTATTTGTACCTAAAATTTTCTTCATCAAGCTAGAGTGAATAATAATAATAATAATAATAATAATAATATAACAGTAGTAATAAAAATAATAATAATAATGATGATACTACTACTACTATTGCTACTACTATTCCTACTACTACTACTAAAGAATTCAATATAAATTACTACTAACACTTGCTTGTCGTAAAGAGAAACTAAGATGCTTCTGAAAACATCCGCTAATCAGGAAGTCAGCTCCCGTGATGGCAGTTGGCGGTGAGGGGACGCATAATAACGCCTTGCCGTTGACTGAGTGAGGTGGGGGAAGCGACGGGGGATATCAGGTGTCGGGTCCTTTGTTAAGTTAGGGGGCAAGAGGGGCAAGAACTGGGAACCTATTCTTGCTAACACAGGAGGCATTCTACAACCCCTTCCCTATGCCAGCTTACTTCTGCTTGTGTCACGTTAATAGGTTTTTGCAGGAGCGTCTCTCTCAATCACCAAGCTGTTATTTATGAGTTTCATGCTTGTTCGTGAAAAAAAATGGAGATACTATTGTCTGAAACTTATATATATGAAATTATACGTGCATTCTGACCCTTTGTCGTGGATCGTGGGAGACAAGAACTGGACACACGCAAGCCAGATGTCACTGAGGTAAGGCCAGATTCTTTCACGTGCTGGCTGGAGATTTCACGTACTTTACATCACGCCAGTTTCTTCTGTGTCAGTACGGTACACTTTAACCTTACAGGACGTAGGATATTGCAGTAGCTTTATTCTTGCTTCCGCCACACGTTTTTATTTACCTAAGGAATTGTCTTACCTTCTCTAGGGGTAATGAAGTCTTGAACGAAGGTAATGTAGTATTTAACAGTGCTTACAGTACTGACGGGATGAAATCTTCGTTAAAACAGCAACAGCCAATCCTGTTTAACACTCATCAAAGTGTAGAGACCCGTGAGGCTTCCGTAATCCAGTACATTTAAAGGTAGATGACCAGATTCCTTCCCTTGATGGCATTACATGATTGAAATACCAGCAGTTATCTCTCGGGGATCGAACCTACGCAAACCCCGTCCTTCCGACTGGGGCGCCCTAACCACTACACCACCAGGCGCCTTAGTTACAACCGGAAATTGTCTGTTATGAGAGGAGTTTGCGGTACCACGTGGGGCTTAACCGGTGGGGTGGGTGGGGGGTGCGTGCGGCGGGAAATGATGAATATGAAGCAAGGTGACAGAGTAGGGGAGGGGGACTGGAAAAAAGTAAGGTGAGTGACAGTAAATATGAGAGAAGGTGGAATGGGGAAGGAGGGAGACGAGAAACAACTGAAAGAAGGTGAGGTGAGGGAATGTGTGTAATGGATGTCAGTGAATATGAGTGATGGTGAGGAGTATGGAGAGAGGGAGAGAGTCGAAATGAAAGTGAGGTAACTGACTGTGTTTGGTGGGTGCAGTGAATGTGAACGAAGATGAAAAGGGAGAAATAGGTAGAAAGGTGAAGTGAACGTGACAGAGGCAGTAGATGTGAGGAAGTGAGATCTAGAGACAGTAAAGCTAATCTCAGAGTGGACTAGACTGATGTGCGATGAAGCTATGAAAAGATAAGGTCAGGTGATGAAAAGGTGAAGCAGTAACAAAATGAGATAGAGATTAGAATTAGATGTAACGAAGGTGATGAAGATAAAAGAAAGGTTAAAGTTACAGCAGGAACAGACTATAAGGTGACGAGAGGTGATAAGGCGAGCAGATAAGAGGATGAGGTGATAAATGAGGCAAAGCTGAAAGTGCCACTATACTCTAAGGTTTAAAAAAATGATGCGAACTACAGAAAATGATGCACACTTAGAGAAGGAATAGAATCTTAGGTGATGAGGAGGTGAAGTGAAGCTGAGAGAGTCGCCAAAATCTGAGATGATGAAAGTGATGAAGCTGAGAAATGTAATCAATCTCAGAAAAGAAGTGAAAGTGAGAGTGGGCAGTAGGATGAGAAGTGATGAAGGGGTACGGGGAGGGCAAGGGTGATGGCTATAGTGGAGGGTGAGGGCGGAGGTGAGGGTGAGTAGGGGCAAATGTGGTACCAGTTAACATTTAGACATGCGTGAAGAGGGGGTGGTAAGGGAGGTGAGATGGGCAATGGTATCCGAGGTGATGGGGTCGAAGGGCAGGGCAGGGGTTATGGGCAGGGCAGGGTGAGGGCCGGGGTGAGGGTGAGTGAGGGCTGCTGTGGTACCGGACAGGGCTGTGGTGAGGGAGGGGTGGACTGGTATTCGTGACTACAGCATTATCCAACGCTGCCATCTACAGTGAGCTTAGTCTCCTAAATAAATTGCTCACCATAGAAGAGAAGGATAAGAATTGCTCCACCACTTATTTATGATTAATGTGCATTTTTTTTTTTTTTATCATCCACAAACACTTTAGATAAACGGTCACTAAATCTTAATCTGTCGAATACATACAATGCGTCAGAGGTTTCGGTGATTGTTTTGGCTGTGGCTTGTGAGAAGAAATATTAGTTTGTCATGACAGAAGCATAATTTATGGAGTTACGTGGGGAGACAGACGGACATACGAGGACGTCAAGGAGAGTTGTGGTGTTGATATGAATGTACGTGAACGCGTTAGGAGAGGTTTACGATAGTTTGGCCATGTGAAGAGATTGGAGAATGAAAGACTGACTAGGAGAGTGAATATTGACGACATGGAGGGAGAAAGGGGAAGGGTGAAACCGAGGATGAGGTGAAAGGACAGGGAAGAGAGGGTTATGAAAAAGGATATGAACAGGAGAGAGGACAGTCACATGATGGAGTCCTGGGTGACATGGAGGTGAGCTGTTTGTGGCCACCGCCTCCAGGATTAAGGCTTCAGGCAAGAGATGAGTTGTGTTGCCATTCATATATTGCCTTATGCACAAGAGTCAGGCGTGAAGAACAGTAACAGATATGGCACAAAACTGAGATGGCTAATTCTTACAGGATGAAACAGAATCACAGGTAAAACTCGTCAAATCTATCCGTCTTAAAGGTAACACGCCACAGCCAGATTCAATATTCGTTCGTCTAAAGTGCACGAACACACTTCCCCTGTGTGTGCTTCCGGAGACGCAGGGAGGAAGAAGGAAGCTGGGAGAGATGGAGGATGAAGGAAGAGAGAAAGAGGAAGACAGGGAGAGAAGGATGGATGATGGGAAAGTGAGGCTGAGAGATTGAGAAAGGAGGCTGGAAGAAATGGGATGGAGGAAGGGTGAAGGAGAAAAAGGGAGACAGGGGGAAAGACGAGATGAAGGGAGAGAGAAATAGGGAGGCAGGGAGAGAAGGAGGGATGAAGGGAGGGTGAGGTAGGGAGAAAAAGGGAGGCAGGGAGAGGTGAAGGGAAGAAGAGAGGGTAGGTAGGAAGCATAGTTCAGCCTCCACAGAGATGCTGGTGCAATGAGAGTACAAGACGCCCCTGACCCAAAGTGATATCTGAAAGTAAATTATCTGCTATTTAACACTAGCAAGATCCTACCACTCTCTCTCCCCCCCCCCTCTCTCTCTTTCAGTAAAACTGTCTGGCGTTGACTGGTGGGGAATTCTAGAGCTGTCCTGACTATGAGAGGGCTATTTTCTACCACAATAAATTCAACCACAGTAATTTCCACCACAGTAATTTCTACCACAGTAATATCTACCACAGTAATTTCTGAATCTTCCTGAATATTTTCCACATGTTCAAAACCTTAAAAAAAAATGGATCTTACTAAACAATATTAAACTTGTGCAAAAATGGGAAGTGATCTTGCTAAACTACTCCATAATAATAATAATAATAATAATAATAATAATAATAATAGTGATAACAATAATAGTGATAACAATAATAATAATAATTAATAATAAAAATAATAATACCATAACGATGATGATGATGATGATGATGATGATAATAATAATAATAATAATAATAATAAATTATTAATAATAATAATGCTGTGTGTGTGTGTGTGTGTGTGTGTGTGTGTGTGTGTGTGTGTGTGTGTGTGTGTGTGTGGCCGAGGCGGGTGAAATGTGTGTGTGTGAAAATGTCAAGGTTCCCCCCGGCCCAGCGAGCCTGTACGTGAGGGGGAGAGGGCCAAGGATGTTACGGTGACTCTGCCCTCACACACACACACACACACACACACACACACACATTGGCACACATATAGTCTCTCTCTCACACACACACACACACACACACACAATGGCACAGATACAGTATAGTCACACACACACACACACACACACACACACACACAAGCATTCCAGCAGACATAACAACCGCTCTTCTCTCTCTCTCTCTCTCTCTCTCTCTCACATTTAATCACTATAAAAAAAAATTGCATCTTTAATAATATGGATATAGGAAGAAGAAATTAATATGTACGTCATCGGATTGAAGGGGTTAATAGAGGCTTTTTCTTTTTTTACAGGGTTGATCTGGAACTGAATAAAATCGTCCTAGAGTTGCAAAAATTATATGGTAAAATCGCCATCGGAAAATAAGTAGGGTTAATCGAAGTTTCCCTTTTTATAGCTGAATCGGAAACGTCTCTTTTGATTTGAATAAAGTTTTCTGGAGGTACGATGAATAAGTAATAATAATAATAATAATAATAATAATAATAATGCTTCATCTTTTCTTCTTCAAGTATTCTCCTTTCTCTCTCTTATTCTTAACCTGATCTTGTGTTTTGCTTCTTCAGTTCTTCCCGTAATTTTGCGTCTTTCATCCGTCTCTCCTCTCAGATTCTTCCCTGCCTCTCTTTATTCTATTCTCTGTTCTATCTCACTTTCTCTCGCCTCATTTTAGCCTATTTTCTCCTTAATTTAATCCTTTCTCACCTGTTCTTTCTTTCACCATTACTCTCTCCATCGCATCAGTCTTCCATGTTCCCATTTTCTTTACATGTCTCCTTCTTCTTACTCTCTAGCCTCGTTTTCTCCTTGTCCCTATTCTGTTTTCCTTCGTATACTTCCAATTTATATTCGAGGTTAATTTTCTTATATATTTGGCTTCTTCTTCTAGTCACCCTCTCTCCTAATGCTTCCTTATTTTCGTGTTTCAGTTTTATCTTGGGTTTATCTTCTTCTTATTCTTTTCTCTTATCTGTCTTTTTTCTCTTCTCTTCTCTGCTCTCTCTCTTTTTTTTCCTTATGCTTTTCGCTTCTCGCTTTCCTTGCCTCTTTATCTCCTGTTTTTCTCATTAATCTTGCCTCTTCTCTCTGACCTTCTTCCCAGCTGACTCTCTCTCTCTCTCTCTCTCACACACACACACACACACACACACACACACACACACACACACACACACACACACACACACACACACACACACACACACACACACACACACACACACACACACACACCCTCCTTCTCTCTTCACACTTAAATCTGCCACTTTCTCGAGAATCATCCTGAACTTTATAAGAAAGCCTCTACTCCTCTCTCTCTCTCTCTCTCTCTCTCTCTCTCTCTCATCTCCATGCATGCTTTAGTCATCACTTACAAGCATCCCCACCTTCCCTCCTCCTCCTCCTCTCGTTCTACCCCTCCTCCTCCTCCTTTGTCCAGCTCGGCGATACAATCTGCACCGTTTGTTAGTGTCCGGTCGGAGGGGATGGAGGGGTGGGGGAGAGGGGAGAGGGGGGACAGGGGTTTCTTTTGGGCTTAGGAGGCTCACTTACCACCTCGTCTACCTGTTAATTGAGGCTTTTTTTGCATCTTTATTTCTGGCACCTTCACGCGGTGGCGCTGATATAAGAGGGTGGGTCCACAGCCTGGTAATTCAAGCATCCCTCAACTCCCTCCTTATCCCACGAAAGGAGATTGGTGGACTGCAGGAGAAGATGGGTAATTTCAGCCTGAAGTCTACAGGGTTCACGCTGAGATATGCTGGCAACAACAGCAGCAAAGAAAAACAATACAGAATAACAACAATAGCAAAACACCACCACCACCACCACACCACCACCACAACAACAACCACAATCACAACAACAGCTTTTTACTACTAAGAGACGAGTGTATTCAGCTTAACACACATTTTGAAGTGAAGGGGTTACGTAGGCTGCCTCTACCCCCCTCCACCTTACACACTCCTCCTCAGCTTAGTAAAATCGTCTGGTGGCGGCAAAAACCATCTTATTAGGGACCCTCAGGAGACTCCCTTAACTCCTATTCCATGGCTATTCATCTTTTTCAAATGCAAGGATGATTAATTGTCTCACGATCGAGGTAACTCTTAGGCCCGTATTTTTGTCGAGTAAGGAAGCTCCCTAACACCTCTTCCTTAGCGATTTGTTTTTCGATACGGGTGGCTAATATCCTTTTGTATGTCATTTATGCAGAGCAGGGAGATGTTGGAAGAATTCGAGCAAGACAGAACGGGTGAGTAAGGTGTAATAAACAAAATAAATCGCTTAGGAACAGGTATTAGGGAGCATCCTTAACCGACGTGAATACGGGCCTTGTACTCGAATCGTAGTAGAGAAATAGTGGAGGACGTGTCTACCCTGTCTAATTTGAAGAGAGAGAATCCTAGTAGAGAAGAAGTGCAGGATGTGTCTATACTCATTCTAGTTTGATAAGAGAGAGAATCCTAGTAAAGAAGTGCAGGATCTCACTACCCTGCCTATTTTGGGACGAGAGATATATGAGGACGAATTAAAATGAATGACGGTACTGGGAATTTAAGAGAATATACGTCATTGGGCTGAAGGGGTAGGAGGTGCGGTGCGTTCCTCCACTTACGCACACTCTGTCGTCTCTCATACACAGGTGGTCGTTTTTAGGGCCTTTGGGTGTCTCGTAACACCTCTTCCATAGAGATTTATTCCGCTCAGTGCGGTTCAGTATCCGTTTATACACTGCTCACACACACACACACACACACACACACACACACACACACACACACACACACACAGGGGAGAAAAAAGAAGAGAAGATGAGGAGGTGAGAAGACGTGGAGGAGGAAGGATGGTGGGGGGAAGTGGAGGGAGGGAGGATGTTACAGGAGGGTGTGAAGGGCAATGGAGAGAGAGAGAGAAAAAAAAAAAACGGAGAGAAAAGATCCGATTCGTGAAGGTCCGTCACGATGCTTGAAAATTTTCCACAATGGTTAAAGTGCGTGTTTTTGGTGCGGGAGTAACGGGGCAGGCGTAAAAGTCTCATCCAGTTCCCTGCCTCACTGAACACGTGGCTTGATGGGAGGCAGGGCAGTGGTGAGGGGCTGGGTCTACTCAAATATACTTTCCCTTTTGTTTAAAGAAGCAATTTCAATAGTAAATATAAAGTTGACATTGTAGTGTCGGGGTTGAATATGACTTGTGACATTCCTTCGGCCGGGGGAGGTACTTTTTTTTTTTTAGCTGTACAAAGGTCGCTCGGTGATGTAAGGAATGAAACAAAATTGTCGTCAGCCTAATGCAGACTTCGTTACCCTGTCATTCTGAGCGATACTGCTTGAGCTGACTGCTAAAGAAATACTAGGCGGCCTGGTACTGAAAGGATTATTCATGCATCCATTTGTGACCCTTGTCAGTTCCTTTCCTTCCTCAGCGTCCATACCTTGTTTATTTCCACATCCTTATTCATTCAACTTCTCGGTTTTCCACGTCTCCTCCTTGTTACATTAATTCTGTCTATTTGACCACGACATCTAAGCACACTGTCTTCTGCTTTTTCATCGACAAACTTCCGTAATCCACAGCTGTTGTGAATCTCTATTATTTTATCCTATCGACCGTACGCAGGCCACATACCTTCCTTAACAGATCCATTACTACTGATCTCACTCTTTTCCTTTAATACTTATGCCATCTCATACACTGATATGGAAATTAATACTTCTTTATGGACTCCTTTAGTAGCCCCCATCCTCAGTATCAAGGCTTTCATAACACCTACTACCTTAATTCCTTGAACAACTCTACTTTTCACTTCCACAAATTGCAATACCTCTCTTTTCTATGCCCATTTTTATAACATACTTTCCCCTCTCATGCTCCACTCTCGACCACTACCCCAGCCCATTCTGCACACTCCTTTCCACCCACTTTACAAATTTCTGGATTCACTTACCCGCTGGAGCCCGCCACTGAGCCTTCATTTTGTCCATTCATCTCGGTCCATCCCACGCAGTCCTGAATGACATAAACAAAAACATCTCAAAAAACATCTCATACCATTGCACTCTTAAGGCTGATTTTGTTTTTCACACGTCTTAATAATCATGCCTTAAACAATCTGTATTGCCCCGGACACCTTCCCAACCCATCCTCCCACCATGCTACCACCCTTCCCACCCATTTCTGCCCTGTTTCGACTGCCAACCAGCCTACAGCGCCCTATTCACAGAGTATTCTATACCCACCACAGCCCACGATTCATCACTGTTTCAGCCCATCCAGCCGACTCTTCCGTTCACCCCACTCTCACGAAAAGCCTGAAAACAACATCACAGATTATTTCAACTTCTCTGATTCTTTTATACGCAAAATGAAGTTCTACGAAAGTGGTGTTAAACATTTCCTGAATCCACGAGAATATCTACTAACACACACACACACACACACACACACACACACACACACACACACAAACTAACCAATTCCCACAGTCCATATCTTTCGCTCTCCCAACTTTCTCCACTCTGCCCATTCTCTTATCTGCAAAACAAAACTGTAAAAATGAGTGCTAATGAATCCACTAAGTCCACCAGAATACGTCCCACCCATCCCAGTCCACCTCATACCCATCTTTTTCGCTGCCCCAGATTTCTGCACCATTACTCTTTCTCTTATCGACGAAAAAAATTAGACTGTGAGAAAAGACGGTATAGGAATCCATGAGTTGACAAGCATACCTCACTCCCTCTACACGTACTCTCCACAGGACCTGGATTTTAAATATGGCTCTCTTATATATCATTTTTTTTTTTTTTGGGGGGGGGAACAATCTTGCGACCTTCCACCTTTTTGGTCCTTCTATCTTGCATTAAAAAAAAAAAATAGCATGTTTGTTATAACCTGATGAAGATCCCTAACCCCTTTCAGACCAGTTAATGTCCCTTGGAGTTTTGGTCTGACTAGTAACCAAGGAGATTCATTCCCGTCTCACACCTAAGGGTCATCAAATTTCATGCAACCACGACCCCGTGTTCAAGTTGTAGGAGTGGGCCAGTTCCGTCAGATGAAAGTATAGCCCCCAAGAAACCCACTTTTTTTTCGCCCTCCCAGATTTCTCCACCACGCCCATTTTTTTTTTTTTTTTTTTTTTTTTTAATCAGCAAAGTTTTTATCTGTAAGGAGGGTAAGAAGATAAGCAGTAGAGCCCTAAGTTTTAACAGAGTATCCTCCCCCCTCCCTATGTATCAAGCAGACTACCCCCAGCCCCTCTAACCATCTATCCCAACCAACTTTTTCTTTTTAGCACTCCTGGATTTCTCTACCTCCTCTCATTTCCTTAATTGCAAAATAATGTGGATGAGAAAGAGGTTGTTTTTTCTTAGTCCACGCAATTGTACTTTCCTTTATGTATTATTTATTTATTTATTTATTTTTTGGTGGCTGGTGGGAAGGGAAGAGGTTTGGTCAAAAAGATACAGTAGGTGAAATGGTAAATAGTGTCCTAGTTGACTGGTGTAGGTTTTGTTGTTGCTGTTCGTGGTGGGGTTTGTGTTCCTCCTCCACACAACCCCACCACCACACCCACTCCCCTCCCCCTTATCCCCCTTCCCCCCACCCACACACCTTTTCCGCTGTCCCAGATTTCTCCACTCAGCTCATTCTCTTATCGGGAAAATGAAATTCCAATGGCGCGTCCTGCATCACCCCAAACATGTCCGACCACCACCACCACCACCACCATCACTACCACAACCACCACCACCACTACCATCACCACCACTACCACCACCACCACCACTACCATCATCGTCACCACCACCACCACCACTACCACCACCACCACTTTCACTTTCTAGCACACTCCCTCATTCTCAAAGACCGAGATTCTCGCTGATAAAGGGGACATCGTGGCACTCCTTGGCAACTTTCACTGCATTGTATCTACCAATTTTCTTATAATACCGATACAGCGTGGATCAGTTACATACAAAATGATACTTGGGCGTGGTGTGCTATTCACTGTGCCTATTAAACTTTCATATTGTCTTGTATGCTGTTACTGTATATCGCTTTAATATCGGCAGAGCTTGCGTCAGTAATTAACAAAACTATTCTGGGGTAAAATGTGCCATATAAAGTACAAATTCCCGATGATGAGATATTAGGAAATCTGCAACAGGGCCCTTTGAATCACCAGTGCCACGGCAAACAGCTCACCTCCACCAGGGGCCTCTCCTGCCCTTTGTTCCACTCTAGTTAATGTCCCGCTGACCAGCCCTCCTGTGCCCCGCTGAAGAGAGAGGCAGAGACGGAGGAAGAGGGACGGGGTTATTACCGAGAATAAATACTGAACCAGCACTGTCGGTTACTGAATTATGTGCTTCAGCTTGTAACATACAGGTATATATGTACATATATACATACATATTCTGTATGTATGTATGTGTATATATATATATATATATATATATATATATATATATATATATATATATATATATATATATATATATATGTATGTATGTATGTGTGTGTGTGTGTGTGGAGAGAGAGAGAGAGAGAGAGAGAGAGAGAGAGAGAGAGAGAGAGAGAGAACCACAGTAAGGTCAACTTGAGGGCATGAGAGAGTAAGAACAAGGGCAAGAGAAAGGGCAAGAGAGAGAGAGAGAGGGAGTCAGGGCGTGTGTCCCTCGACCACTACACCTCCGGCTGAGTTGCATCACCAGGGCCATACATGACTTAAGTTAGGCTGCACTACACACGCATCAATGGCCATCCTCAACGGTACAGTGCGCTGGTGTAGTGGTTAGAACGACCCACATGGAGTGAAGGCCTTGCGTAGGGTCCATTCTCTCGAGGTGGAGACTTTTCCATCAAGTAAGACCAGCAAGAGAGAGAGAGAGAGAGAGAGAGAGAGAGAGAGAGTGTATAGGGTTCCGAGGCTAGTCTATCGTAGTGCATTACACATAAGGGAAGATGACCATCCTATTCATCTTCATGACATTACTGCACGTGATCGAACAACCGCCCATCACCTCTTGGGGAATCGAACCTATAGCAGGCCATCTCTCCGACCGGGGATCTCTAACCACTGTGCACCGGGGGGGCCTTAAAACCGTGCCAAACCTGAAAGGGGATGCAGGTAACTTGTTTTTCTCTCTGACAAAAATCTATAACCACTTTCGACTCGGCTGACGGACAAGTGTAGTCAGACTGGAGGGATAATTTGACTAGTAACCAAGGAGCCTGGCGCCTTATAACCGGGTCAGCAATTAAAGGGGATCAATGTAACTTTTTTTTCCTCTCTGACAAAAATATGTAACCACTTTCGACTCAGCTGACGGCCAGGTGTAGTCATTTTGGAGAGATGATTTGATTAGTAACCAAGGAGACTCATCCCTATCTCACAGCTAAGGTTTGTCGAATTTAACGCAACCATTTAGTATTCAAGCTGAGATAGTGACCCAGTTCCCTCAGATGAAAGCAAATTAACTATAATGGACATCGGTACTGAAGAGTAAATTTCGTTCCATTGGCTCACAGTTCCAGACGAGGGAAGGGAATACAGACGGAGCGTACCTGCAATATTATTTTTTTTTATACCTGAAGAAATTAGGCTACCTCGACAACATACTGGGAGTCATGGTTGCCTGGGGTTTAATGGGCCTTGGTTAGGAATGAGTCTCCTTGGTTACTATCGGCCCTAGTCGGTTTGCTTTATCTGATGGAATTGGCTACTCCCCCACAGTTTCAATACAGCATTAAGGTTTGGTGGCATAAAGTTACATGAGTTCTAGAGTGAATGATAAAAGATACGCAGATTGATTGCGGGATATACATGAATGAATAAATGCACAAAAGAAGGCTGGATGGATAGATAGACGGATTAACAGATATATAAACCGATAAAGATAGATAGACAAATGCTTATAAACAGAGAGATGTATAGATAGACAGGTGGATACTAAGATAGACAGATATATAGACAGACAGACAGATCAATAGTGATGCCTGTAGACAGAAACTGCAGATTAAGAAAGCAGACAGATTGAGACAGATAAACTGAAAGAAAGACGTAGAGACAGGCATAGAGACAGACCAATGGCTAGTTAGCTTGATATATAGGCCAGACAGACAGCCAGAAAGACAGACAAATAGATATAGATAGCTAGATAGGTGAGGAAAATCAGACCGATAGATAGATTGATAGAAAAATAGATAAACAGATAGCATACCTCCTCCCCACCACACCCAAGGAGGGGGGGGTGCTGTGTGTGGCCGCGACGGGGGATGTAATTAATGTTAAGAAAGCCTAATTACACTGTTAAATGACTTGGCACTTGGCAGGGAAGGCTGTTGTCTGAAATAATTACCCGGCCTGCAAGACTGGATGATGATGATGATGAGAATGACGATGGTGGTGGTGGTGGTGGTGACAGTCATGATGATGATGATAATAATGATGATGATGATGATGATGATGATGACGATAGTGATGGTGGTGAGAGTGATGATGATGATGATGATGATGATGATGACGATAATGATGATGATGATGACGACAAGGAAAAATGCAAAAATGCCTGGGAAAGTGTTATGAAAATGTTCGAGGAAGTCTTGAAGAAATGATTAGAAGAAATGCTGGTGAAATTATAACGAGAAATGCTGGGAAATGTTTGGGGAAATGTAGAATAAAAAAAGTTTGAGAGAAATGACTGATGGATAAAAAAAAAAATCTTGGAAATTGGACGAGACGAAAGTAGAAGCTATAAATTATTAACACGAAAAAAATTATATTGGCAGATCACGTTCTAAATAATATAATTATCAGTTATCGAGGTGAAGGAGCAGTAGCCTAGAGATGGACTGAGAGGATGAGGCAGACAGGGAACATGATGGCGAGATGAAATTCGGGATCTTGCTAGGACTGGACGGAACAGACTAATGGCTAGTGCGTGGATATAGATCGGAGAGGCTTTCATCGTAGAGTGGACTGTCTAAGGATGATGACCCCCTAAGTTCAATGATGTATTACTTAACTTCATCTTTGCTGCCTCTAGACGACTTTATTCAGCTTAGCAAGAGGCAATAAAACATAGCACTCCCTCCCCTTCTCTAACTTTGCCTCTGTGTCTGTGTTCTCTCTGTTACTTCACCTCTCTTTGTGTGTGTGTGTGTGTGTGTGTGTGTGTGTGTGTGCTGCTCTGTGTCCATCTCTCTCTGTGTCTGTGTCCCTACATGTCCCCCCCCCCTCCTCTCTCTCTCTCTCTCTCTCCCTCTCAGCCCTGCAATGACCATCAGTATGCAAAACAGGGTGGCGGTACCTTGATTGGCTGCCTATTGGTGATCGTGGTTCCGTAACTGAGGGGTGAGGAGGTAAGCAGGGGTGAGGGGTGGGGAGTGGGGAGGTGTAGGGAGGGGTGAGGGGTGGGGAGTGGGGAGGTGTAGGGAGGGATGAGGGGTAGGGAGTAGGGAGGTGTAGGAAGGGGTGGTGGGTAGAGTGTGGTGGGGTGAGAGAAAAGGAGAGAATAAGGTGACTGAAATAACTGACTGGAATAAAAGGTGCATTGAAGGAAAGGAGGGTAGAAGGGGTGATAGGAATGGGTGAAGGGGTACGGAGGGGTGAGAGATAGGGAGGGGTGAGGAAGGGAGACGTGAGGCAGGGAGGGGGAGGGAGAAGGAGGGGAGAAAGGACTGACAGGAATAACTGAATGGGGAAAAGAGAGTCAGAAAGAGAATGGGTTATAAGAATGTGTAGATGGGTGTGCAATGGTGAGGGAGGGGTGAGGGATGGGCAGGAGTGAGGGAGGGGTGAGGGGCAGGCAGGAGTGAGGGAGGGGGTGAGGGGTGGGCAGGAGTGAGGGAGGGGATGAGGGGTGGGCAGGAGTGAGGGAGGGGGTGAGGGGTGGGCAGGAGTGAAGGAGGGGTGAGGGGTTGGCAGGAGTGAGGGAGGGGTGAGGGAGGAGCAGGGGAGGGAGGGGTTGATTGAAGAAGGGAGCTTAAGGGTGCGTGGGAGAGAGAGAGGTAAATTGAATGCTTGGAAGAGGAGGAAGGGGAAGGGGTAGGGAGGGGTGTGGTGGGGGTAGGAAGGGGTGGAGGTAAAGAGGGGGAAGGCAAAGGGTGTAACAGGGCGGTAGTGATGGAGGAGAAAGGGGTGATGATGATGATGATGATGATGATGATGATGATGATGATGATAATAATAATAATAAATAATAATTATAATAATAATAATAATAATAATAATAATAAAGGGTGGACAGGAAATTGATAAGAGAGAGAGAGAGAGAGAGAGAGAGAGAGAGAGAGAGAGAGAGAGAGAGAGAGAGAGTATATTTAGTATGCTGGTGAGGAAGCCGTCTGACCGAGAGAGAAGGGGGAGGGGATAGATGGAGAGAAGGAGAGAGTGGACGAGGAGGGGAAGAGGAGGGGGAGGGGGAAGGAGGAATGGGAGAGGGGAAGGGAACCGGATAGGACGGAAGGGGAAGGTGGCAAAAGGAAGGGGAAGAAGGGAGGGGGAAAGGGGGAGGGAAGGGGGAGGAAAGAACTGGAGAGAAAATTGAGAGCAGAGGGAGGGGGGAAATGGAGGAGGAATGAGATGGGGGGAAGGGTTGAGGAAGAGGAGGGGGGGACTCGGGAGAAAATTGGAGAAGGGAAAGGCAGGGGGGAGAAAGGAGGAAGAGGGGGAGGGGAAGAGAAGGAGGAGGGGAAGGGGGAGGTGTGAGGAGCGGAAGGGGAATAGGGCGAGGGGAAGGGAGGGGAGAGGGGAGGAGGTGAGGGAGGGGTAGGGGGAAGGGGAGGGGGTACTTCTTTGGCTGGCCGCCTCCATGACTTGCTCACACTCTCTAACTCCTCGCTTTTTTCTCACCTACTATCTTCCTTTTTGTGTTGTGGGAGTTGTTTACAAGGGGACAGGGTGCAGTGTCAGCGGGGGGGAGGAGAGAGGGAGGGGCGGGAGGGGAAAAGAGAGGGGAGGGGGAAGGAGTGATAGGTATAAGATCTAGAAATTGGAACAGGAGAAATGTCATCATCATCATCATCACCAACAACACCACCACCATCATCACCATCACCATCATCATCATCCTCATTTCCTACCAATAAATGAGGGAACAGAATCCACGAAGAGGAAGATGAAAGGTAAAAAAAAAAATACTCATAACAGCATCTCTTAATTCACACACACACACACACACACACACACACACACACACACACACACACACACACACACACACAAGCATCAAAGAGGTAGGCAAAAGGCGACCTGCTACGAACCCCTCATTCAAATCCCAATTAACAAACCCAATCCACTAAGGGGACCAGTACGCCTCGCCCCTTTACAAAATCACCCTTAGATCCCCACAAATACAACTCCCTTTGAAGACCAGCATCGAAGGGGTGAGAAAAAGTGCACTGTTACTCCCTTTGCATAACAACTCTCCCTCCCCTTCACCCCTTCACCCCTTCCTTCATAACATTAACACTCGCTGTTCCTATGACCCACTCAGGTAAATATAATATACTGGCGTTAGCTGAAAAAAATACTAGAGTTGTCCCGAGAATGAAGAGGTCAATAGGTTCAGTCCCAAGACATTTTGCGTACTCTTCTTCCTGCCTCTAGACGATTTCTTTACATTTATCATTTTATTTGTCTTTATTTCCAGCTACTTTATTCATCGACTATACCTTTGGGGAGAAAAAGACAAGTCTAGCCTTTCTTTACCCCATCAATAGGCCTCTCAAGCTGAATAAAATCGTCTGTAGGAAGCAAGACAAAGCCAATACGATACTGGAGTGAGGAGGTTAGCGCTTTCAGTAATACAAGGATCTACTATGCTGAAGAAAATCGTCTGAATGTAGAGATGTAGAAGGGAGAGAGAGAGAGAGAGAGAGAGAGAGAGAGAGAGAGAGAGAGAGAGTGTGTGTGTGTGTGTGTGTGTGTGTGTGTGTGTGTGTGTGTGTGTGTGTACATCATCATGCAGAAAGGCTACATCTAATTAGCAATACCTTATTAATTACTGCACTTCATAATCAACTGATATTATTCTACTTAACAATACATAAGCTCAACTAAAAACCACAGCCTGGAGTTCCGCACCTCTCTCTCTCTCTCTCTCTCTCTCTCTCTCTCTCTGGCTAGGAACATGAAGCCACTATCCCAGCAGGCGTCACACGTCAAGGGGACATTAGCATCATAAATGGTGTTCCTTCTGTGTAATAAGATCGGGGCAGGAAAGATTAAGGGGAATGGAACGGCATAGATTGAGGGAAAGATATTTGAGAGGGTGGCGGATTTGAAGAGGGAGGGAGGGAGGGAGGGAGGGAGGAAAGGAGACTGAGAGAGAGAGATATTTTGATAGATGGATAGGCAGACACAGATAGATAGATTGATGGATGGATGGATAGACAGACAGGTAGTAAGACATATGTAGATAAAAGTAAGTACAGATATATCCAAATAAATATATGAGAGAGAGAGAGAGAGAGAGAGAGAGAGAGAGAGAGAGAGAGAGAGAGTCTTAAGACGAGATGAAAGACATATTTAAATTGCATCCTCAGCCGATATAATTATCCCTTTGACTATCCACCCAAGCACGAAGACGTTCAACATTTACCGTACACCTGGGCCTGACACACACACACACACACACACACACACACACACACACACACACACACACACACACTTACTAGGGCGTGTCATGCCAATCACTGGTATACAGGGCAGTACTCACACATTCTCCGACCTATTAAATGCCTTCCCCCCCCCTCTCTCTCTCTCTCAACACAGCCTCCCTCTCTCCCTAACTCCCAATACAGCATCCAACACTCACTCACTTCCTCTCCCTCTTTTTTTTTTTTCTCTTCCTCCCTACAACTCTTTCTCCCTCCTCTCTCCTTTCCTTCCTTATTCAGTACACTGCATCCTATCTCCCTCCTTTCTTTCCCTACACTGGATCTTACACCCTCCCTCTTTTCCTCTCCTTCATATCTCCTTATATCCCATCCTTCACCCTCCCTCCCTCCTTACTCCCCAGCCTTCTCCCAACCTCTCCTTCCCTCCACTGCATCCTATACCCTCTCCCCCTCCCTTTCTCTCCCCCTCCAAAGCTTCCATCAAAATATGAAAAGGGGATTCGACACGCCTGCGGAACGGGCCTTAAAACGATTAGATTGCTTTGTAGGCTTGAGAATAGGATTTTAATGGTAGTGATTAGGCTGGGTATGTCTGCCTGGCTGGATTTACCGATATCGCCACCTCTCTCTCTCTCTCTCTCTCAATCAGGGGTAAAGAGGGTAGGGGAGAAAGTAGGCAGCTTATGGGATTAAATTTCTCATAAATAATCGCAGTTATTTCGGCGAACCTCTTTCTATGGAAGGGAAGGAAGGGGTGATATGGAAGGGAAGGAAGGGTGACATGGAAGGAAAGAAAGGGGTGGTATGGAAGGGAAGGAAGGGGTGATAAGGAAGGGAAGGAAGGGGTGACATGGAAGGGAAGGAAGGGGTGACAAGGAAGGGAAGGAAGGGGTGACAAGGAAGGGAAGGAAGGGGTGATATGGAAGGGAAGGAAGGGGTGATATGGAAGGGAAGGAAGGGGTGATATGGAAGGGAAGGAAGGGGTGATATGGAAGGGAAGGAAGGGGTGATATGGAAAGGAAGGAAGGGGTGATATGGAAGGGAAGGAAGGGGTGATATGGAAGGGAAGGAAGGGGTGATATGGAAGGGAAGGAAGGGGTGATATGGAGGGGTGGGTAGTGGAAGCCTGTCTTTATATTCACTACTGCCTGTCTGCTTTCACCTGAAGGAACTGGGCTAATTCCACAACTCAAACACTACGTCATGGCTTCGTTATAGGTCCTTGATTCTCACTATAGCCTGTTTTTCTTTATCCGACGCTTTCTCTTTATCCGATGTTTTTTCCTTTATCCGATGTTTTTTCTTTATCCGATGTTTTTTCTTTATCCGATGTGTTTTTCTTTATCCGATGTTTTTTCTTTATCCGATGTTTTTTTCTTTATCCGATGTTTTTTCATTTGATATTATTTTCTTTCTGATGTTTTTTCTTTATCTGATGTTTTTTTCTTTATCCGATGATTTTGTCTTTATCTGATGTTTTTTCTTTATCTGATGTTTTTTTTCTTTATCCGATGTTTGTTCTTTATCTGATGTTTTTTCTTTATCCGATGTTTTTTCTTTATCCAAAGTTTTTTTTTTCTTTATCCATGTTTTTATCCGGTGTGTGTTTTTTCTTTATCTTATGTTTTTTCTTTATCCAACATTTTTCTTTATCTGATGTGTTTCCCTTTATCCGATGTTTTTTTTCCTTATCCAATGTTTTATCCAATGTAGTTTCTTTATCCGAGGTTATTTTCTTTACTCGATGTTTTTTCTTTATTCCATTCAATGTATACTTTATGGAGAGAGCATACACGGCTCGTTAATATTCTCCTTTAGGGTATTGACCAAAATGAACTTGATATTCAGTCATGCTATATATAACGCAAATGATTATACAGCCTTCACCTTCATGTCGTATTATTCACTGTGTTCTTTATACCTTTGGCTGGTTTCATTCACTAAGAGAGGCTGGGCAGGGTAAATATACGCTTCACTGACCCGTACCCAGCCAGAGACCTTCCCTATGTTAAATAAAATCGTCCAGAGGCAGCAGGAACAGATTAAATAAAAATACAATGACGTCAACGGATAGGAGTTAACCATCTATCTATCTGTAGCCCGACGCCCTAATCCCGGAAAGGGTGGCCGCAGATAAAACGCCTCCAAGTCGCTCTGTCACCCACCATTTGACTCT
>NC_137032.1:322500-342500 GCF_032717465.1 Coenobita brevimanus | reverse complement strand
GATCCACGCGAAACAGAAAAATCTGTGTGTAAACTGCGCACATAATTTAAGTACAACGCCCAGTGAATTAATCTATATACATCCCTTCACGTCCCTCAACTCCCTCCCTATCCCCCGAAGGAAGGATGGTGGTCTGTAGGAGAGGGAAACTTCAGCCTGCAGTCCACTAGGTTCCCGTCTAGATAAGCCTGGGTCCACTCATCATCCAAGTAGAAATTCACAGCTCCATCTCACAGTCTACACACACACACACACACACACACACACACACACACACACACACACACACACACACACACACACACACTTGTACTTCAAAATGCTTACAGAACAGAACCATTTCGCTGAGTGTCAAGTCGACGAAGTTAATCTTAGTTACGAGATAAAACTGTTGGTGATTTTTTGTTGCTGTTGACCCGATCTTAGGATATAAAATAGTTCGTAAGTTTGTTAATACTGACCCGATCCTACCTGAGACATAAAATTGTTCGTAAGTTAATTTTTACCTGGTCTTAGCTATGACAGGAATTCCATCTTAAGTTTGTTATTGTGACTCGCCGTCTTGTTGACCTGACGGCGACCCCACAGCCCCCAAGCCTCACCATCTAAACATTAAGATGTCTATCTGTCTCTGAAGACCTTTCCTCCCTTCCCTCCCTTCTCTCCCCAGCTCCTTCAGTCACAAAAATAACCCATTCTACCCACTCTCGATAGCGTGTCTCCTTTATCGTCTCATCTTCCAAACCCATTCTCCCATTATCGAAAAATGTGTGAGAAAAGAAAATTGATACATAGGCACTGCTTTCTGTATAGGTCACAAATATGTTGAAGTTAACTATTGTGGAGGCTGTGCTTTGTCATCTCATCTCCCAAACCCATTTTCCAATTTGCACAAACGGGGTGAAGAGCATCCGGCAATAAGAAATGGAAAACAGAACAAGTGGCAGTTTTCTCTTTACTGTTCGGCGAAAAAGAAAACAAATCGGACCTATGCTTTGTGTATCATTATTTCATCTTCCAGTCCCGTTCTCCCGTTATCAAAAAAGAAGCACGAAGCATCCAGTAAACGAAAATATAGAATTAAGGGTGTTAGCCATTCTGGACAACACCAACATAGGCCCCAGACACACACCCAACACCCCCCATCATGCTCATAATACTCTAGTTTCAGCGTATCAGATTTCATAATTCAAAAGGGCGCAATGACTCCGTGATTGTGTGAGCGAGCGACACAGTTAGGGACACCCACTGGATTGAGTTGCCCTTGTGGTTGAGGCAAAAACGGTTGAGTAGGATTCAGGAATGGGAGAAAGGAAAAAAAAAAGGCTTATGTTCTACAGATTTCCTGGCTGTCTCCAAACTTTACCATTCCATGTATCGTATTTTCATCTTACTTGCCCCAGGAGTTGCCTCTTAGACCGAAGATGCGTATGAATAAACAGGGATGTGTATAAAGAGGCAATTAACAGTCTTTCCTGTGAGGGGTATCTCTTAAACTGAATCAAATCATTAGGCAGTATCAAGAAGAGAATATAAAAGACGCTATCATACCCGCGCCGAAAGGTTAAATGGAGATTGTTTCTTGACCATCGTCTAAGGGTTTTATCCAAACCTGAATAAAAAGAAGTATCAGCAATAGGAGTGGAATACAAAGATGTCAATGAATTTATTAGGTTTAGCGTTTCTCACAATGACACTGCACACGAAGCCTCACACTGTCACTCTATACACTGCCACACTTTACTCGTACACTACCACACCTCATACTGTCACGCCTCACACTGCCACACCTCAAACCTTACGCCTGCACATGAGAAGTGAAGCAGCAGTGAGTGAAGTGTGGAAGACAAGAATAAAGTGTATCAGGAATAGGAGAAATGTATCAGACGTAAGTGAAGTGTAAGAGACAGGTGAAACTTAAAAGATATAAGTGAAGAGTATCAGACATGACTGAAACCATGAGTGAAGTGTTGCAGACATAAGTAAGGTGCTAAGTGACATGACTGAGGTGTAATAAGACATAAGTGAAGCGTAGGAAACTGAAGTAAAGAGGTGAGTGAAGTGTAGTGACATGGGAAGGGTCACTGTACACGTGAGAAAGTGGGAAATATGCCACAAAAACAGATCCACAACTGCTTCCTCTTTCCTCTCTCCCACGCCCCCTAACAAGCCGCCCTGGAGTCACCTGAGATGACCTCCACGGTGCTAATGGGGTCAAATGGGCTGGGTCAGGTGGGGTGGGTCTAGTGGGGTGGGTTTTGTGGGGTGGGTTTTGTGGGGTGGGTCTGGTGGGGTGGGTCTAGTGGGGTGGGTCTGGTGGGGTGGGTCTAGTGGGGTGGGTCAGGTGGGGTGGGTCAGGTGGGGTGGGTCAGGTGGGGTGGGTCTAGTGGGGTGGGTCAGGTGGGGTGGGTCTGGTGGGGTGGGTCTAGTGGGGTGGGTCAGGTGGGGTGGGTCAGGTGAGGTGGTTAGGTGGGGTTGGTCAGGTGGGGTGGGTTAGGTGGGGTGGGTCTGGTGGGGTGGGTCTGGTGGGGTGGGTCAGGTGGGGTGGGTCTGGTGGGGTGGGTCAGGTGGGGTGGGTCTGGTGGGGTGGGTCAGGTGGGGTGGGTCAGGTGGGATGGGTCTTGTGGGGTGAGGTAGGAGGGGAGTGACTGAAGATGCCACGGGAAGATTTGTTTTTAAGCTTCTGAAGAAAGATGAGGATGGAGAATGAGAGACTGTCCAGGCTAGTGTGTGAGGTGGAGGGGGAGAACGCGGATGAGATGGAGGGATGGAATGGAGAGAAATATGAGAGAGAGGGATCTGTGAACTAGAAGGAGGACAAGGCGACATGGTGGTGATTTGTTTGTGGCCACCATTTATAGGATTAAGGCGTGTGGAGATATATAGATAGATAGACAGACAGATGGATAGACAGAGGGATCAATAAGACGAATAACAGAGCCAAAGAATAAAAGAAAAATCCCTTGAGTTTGTGTCATAAAGTGAAGGGAACAAAAACAGTCTCCATTCAGCGCAGAAAGAGAGAGAGAGAGAGAGAGAGAGAGAGAGAGAGAGAGAGAGAGAGAGAGAGAGAGAGCTGAGCAGTTTGGAGGGTGTGAGTGAAATCGAGAAGGCGTGAGAAACAGAAGGATGCTGAGTGGGAGGGGAGACGGTGTGACGTCGAGAGAGAGAGAGAGAGAGAGAGAGAGAGAGAGAGAGAGAGAGAGAGAGAGAGAGAGAGAGAGAGAGAGAGAGAGAATAAAGCGAGGGCGACAAACGTGGTCGGGGCAAACAGTACGTGAGCAAAATTTAATGATCTCCCCGTTTGTGTGTGTGTGTGTGTGTGTGTGTGTGTGTCCAAGAGAATGAAATTTTTTGTGTGTGTATGTGAAAGCAAATGTTTGAGCACGATTGGGTTAGTGTGAGAGCGTGAGTTTATGTGTGTGTGTGTGTGTGTGTGTGTGTGTGTGTGTGTGTGTGTGTGTGTGTGTGTGTGTGTGTGTGTGTGTGTGTGTAGAAAATGAGAGACGGACAGAACGGAGACAAAGTTTGGGATAAAAGTAAATGGGAAGAAATATGAGGGAAAATGAGGGTGAAGGAAGTCGAGGAGAGGAGAGAGGTAAGGAAAAAGGGGAGAAAAGAGAGAGAGAAAGGAGGAAATATGGGGAGGGGAAAAATGGCACAAAAGAGAAGGAAGGAAGGAGAGGGAAATGGGGATGGAGGAAGGAGGAGTGAAGGAAGGGAGAAGGATGGATATTAATGAGGAAACGAAGAGGGGGAAGAGATGAATGAATAATGAAGGAAGGAAGAAGGGAAGGAAGGAAGGAAGAAGGGAAGGAAGGAAGGAAAGAGGGAAGGGAGGAAGGAAGGACGGGGGGATGAGACGAAACGAACAAGAGGAGGACGAGAGAAATGCAAGTGAGAATAAGAGACGAAAAATAGATAAAGAGAAAGAAGATAGAGGAATAAGCAAAGAAAAGAGAGGCTTAGGAGGGGAAAAGAGAACTGAGAGAAAGAGAAGAAGAGGATGACAGGAGAGTGAAGGAATGAAGGGTGACAGAAGAGATGGGGGGAAGAAAAGAGGAGTGATGGAGGGAAAAAAGTAAGAGGAAAGGAGGAGGAGGAGGAGGAGGAGGAGGAGGAAGAGGAGGAGGAGGAGGAGGAGGAGGAGGAGGAGGAGGAGGAGGAGGAGGAAGAGGAGGAAGAGGAAACGCAGAAGTCAGTGAGAGAATTGTGAAAGGAGACGATCAGTATGAGGAAAGGAATGGAAGAGAAAATGAGGGAAGAAAGGGGAGAGGAGGGGAAGGAAAGGGAGGTGAAGGAGGGACAGAATGTGAGATAAGGGAGGGAAAGAGGGAGAGATGGGGGAGGAAAAGAAAAGAATGGAAGAGAAAATTTGTGATAAAAGGAGAGAAAGAAGAAAGAACACTAGGAAGTTGGAAACCAGAAGAAAAGAGTAATAAAAGAAGAAGGAAGCAAAAGGAGGAGTTTAGGGGAGAGAGGGGGATGGAGGGAGGGAAGGAAGGAGAGATATGGGAGGGAAGAAAGGAGGAGAGAGGGAAAGGGAAGGAGAGAGAAGTGGAAGGAAGGAGGGCGCGTGGGAATGTGTGGGCTGACTCACTTAGCTGGATGTTCATTAGTTACTCTTAAGCTAGGTGTGTCAGAGATCAGATCAGGGTGTGTGTGTGTGTGTGTGTGTGTGTGTGTGTGTGTGTGTGTGTGTGTGTGTGTGTGTGTGTGTGTGTGTGTGTGTGTGTGTGTGTGTGTGTGTGTGTGTGTATCCTCCCTCCCCTCCCAGCCACACCACCGACCACCCACCTACCTTCTATCCACGAGTTGTCAATCTCCATCACCACCACCACCACCACCACCACCACTTGTAGTCTTTAACATAAACAGGTTCCAAAAATAAGAACAGTAAAGCAAAGAGGCAGGACAACTAAAAATGAAATACCCAGTTAAATAGACCATATACCCATTTCCCGTCGTCATTTAGCCTTACAAACTCTGGACTCCACCTTACTGCTTTATTACCCCCATTATTGGTCACTACTTATCCCCATAATCCCATTTCCCTTGGTTATATAACTTCCCTTCCCCACCTACCCACATTCTCCTTACCCATTTCTCATTCCCTTCCTTCCCTACAAAATCTACGTACCCATTTCTTATCCCCTTCTCATTTTACACATGTCTCATTCTACCTCTCTACACACGTCACTGTTCATGGGTTTTTGTTCCTACTCTCTTTACTTCCCCTCCTCTCCTCTTAATCTTATTTTCCTGGCTAAATTTTCCTTCCCTTTCCTTCGCTTCCCCCTCCATCTTCCCGGTTACCACCTCTTCCCCCTTTACCCTCCACACACCCCCAACCCCGCCGACGTACTCTTGTCAGTCTGTCTCCGTACTTTCGTTTCTCCCTTTTAAATACTCTTTCTTTCCTAGTCCTGTCTGTCTATCTATCTATCTATCTATCTGTGTCTGTCTATCTATCTGTCTGTCCATCTATCTATCTGGCTAGCTGTCTATCTATCTATCTCTCTACCTCCTACTCAGTCGCAATATTTAAGGTGAACCTGACCAGATTCACTTGACCCTGCTTGTATTACTGCCCATATTCTTGTCGCGTAAGAATGCTCTCTAACACCTTTTCTTATGTGATTTATTTTGTTTATTACACCTTACTGTTCTTCCTGTGTTACACATATCCATCTAATATCGCCATACTCAGCAGAAATAACGTACAAAAGGATGGTAACCAGGCATATCCAAAAATAAATGGCTAAGGATGATTTGCTAGGGAGCTTCTTAACCGTGGAGAATACGAGCCCGTGTGAGCAATAAACCTCAGTCCCCCTCACAGGCCCCTTCCGGTTGGAGCGCCTTAACCCACTAAACCACCAGGCGTCACTTGGTTGTATGGTTACCACCCAACGTAGAAAATGGTTTCCTAGGTTACGGGAAACCACATGGGTTGTCATTCAGTGCAGAGTCATCAGATGATAGCATTGCATCTAGTGAGTGGATGGTGCGCGCCCCTACCTACCACGGTAATCCTATTTCCCTTGATCAAATTCTCCCCCTCACCCAACTTCCCTTCCACTTCGCCCTCACTACCCTCTCCTTTCAATCCCCCTTACCTCCCCCTCCCCCATATCCCCATACCTCCCCCACCCCATTCCTCCTTTCCTTTTCCTAACCCATATCCCCATACCATTCCCTTCCCCCATTCCCCCTCATCACCCCCTCCTCCATTCCTCTTTCGAACCTATCCCCATTTTCCTCTTCCCATCTCCTCCATTCCCCCTTATCACCCCCATCCCCTTCCCCCATCCCCCTCTCCCTTCCCCCAGCACCGGCGGTGAGTTCCCCTCCAATATACCTAATGAAGAGCAATTTTCCCCTTCAGATGAGGCCTTCAGCCCTCTATGGGAACAACAGGAAGAATTACTGTGAGAAAGAATGGTACGGGGGGCCTAGCTGAGGAACCTTATGGCAGAGTTTCCCAAGGCGGGGAGAGGGAAGGGAGGGAGAGATGGAAAGAGGGAGGGAGGGAAGGAGAAAGAGATTGAGTCAGGGAGAGAGGGAGGGAAGGGAAAGGCGGAGGCTGAGAGAGGGAGGGAATGAAATAAGGAAATATGTGTAAACAGAAGAGGGGATGGTTGAAAGTGAAATATATTGAGGAAGGGAGGGAAAGCGGGGATGGGAAAGAGGGAGACACAGAAAGATGGTAGGAAAGGAGAGGGACGGAGGAAGTGAGGGAAATGGGGAGGAGGGAAGGAAGACATAAGAGTTCAAAGGAGTACAAAGGATAAGAAACAGCGACAGATCTGTTGCTCTTTTGGAGGCTGTTATAAGGAAGGAATACCAAACAAAATTATTCTGATTTAAAGACAAGCATTTAAAAGAAAGCAATAGGAAGGGAGGAAGACAAATGAGAAGAGGGAGAATAACACGTAAGGGCGAGAGAGTGAGGTATAAAGGAGAATATGTGAGGGAAAGAGGGAGGTGAGAAAGTAGGAAAGTGGCTGAAGAGAGGAGGGGGGGAGGAGGTAGAGAGAGAGAGAGAGAGAGAGAGAGAGAGAGAGAGAGAGAGAGAGAGAGAGAGAGAGAGAGAGAGAGTGACGGTGGAAAATGAAAAAGATAAACTGCGATGAAAAGAGAGGAGCAGAAGGGAAGAGAGGTCGGATGATAAAGACGAAGGAGAGAGCAGGAGCGAGAAGTGAGAGAGAAACAGGTAGGCCTTGAGGAGAGAGAGGCGGCCAAATAGGAGATGGAGAGTGCGGAAGCGTCGGGAATAGGGATAAGGGGGAAGGCACGCGGCCGGCTGGTAAATGTACGGCCACTTTACTGAGTTACGGGGACGCCTTGATGGGGGGGCCTGTGAACCATCCTGTCTGTGGGGGCGACTGCGTGGCTCGGTCGGTTTGGTACTAACCTCATGTCTAGGGGACGCCCCTGATACGGGTTCAAACCACACTGATTGTTAAAGAATTTGCAGGGTGGACTCTCAAACGCCTAGGGGTCAGTTTGCAATGATCAGATAACATAACGAACGCCATACTACTGTCTACTGCCACCACCATCTCTTTCACTGTCCATGCTTTGTAACTACCCTATCATCCTTACACCATACCACTGGTTACTATTAGTCTCTTCTCTTTCATCGCCTGTGCTTTATAGACGCCCTAGTCCTGCTTCCCCATGACTTTCACAAACCTACACCATACAACCTTTTACCACCACTATCTATCTTCTGTTTCACCCTACGCTCCTTCTAACACCCTATAACTTTACCCCTGTCTGTGAGCTCTCCGACACCACCCTGTCCTCTCACAAACATATCATCCTGCCCACTACGACACCAATATCTAACTGGGAAGAGTTCTTTTAGGTGGCATGGATAACAGTGTCATCACGAAATGTTTCCCACGCAGCAAAACAGACATACCACCTTACCACTGCAAAACATGTCTTCGTTCAACGTGAAATCCTGACTAACATATTACCTCTAGCCAAGGACAGGGTAAAATAGAGAACAGAACCCATATCTCACGAGTGTGCCTCTATAAGGGACGCCTTCACGTGATGGCACTGATATAACCCGGTAACTTCACTACCCGACCAAGCAAATCTCTCTCAGTTCCCTTCCTACCCCACAAAAAGAGGATGGTGATTTGCAGGAGGAGGCTAACTTCAGCCTGCAGTCCACTAGGTTCACGCTAAGGTAGGCATGGAGTTGCAACACTACTACCTCTCCAAGTGATGGTGTTTGTGTTCATTACTATATCGTACTTTTTTTTCTTTTAAGATCTTCGCCACAGTGCGTTTACAATCTAACCAGACAAAGATCCCTACCCCCTTTCAGCTCGGTTGATGGCCAGGGGTAGTGAGACTAGAGGGTCAGTTTGATTAGTAACCAAGGAGACCCATTTGTACCTCATGGCCCATCGTAATTTCATGCAACCACGGCTTTATATTACATGTTGAGGGAGTGGCCCAGTTCCGTCAGGTGAAAGCAGGCCGATTATAAACCTCTTCACTACCACGACGCCTCTTTTTCTCTATTTTATCTCGGGTTTAAATGACCCCGACGCATTTTCTCTTTCGGCTCTCATGCTTGGCCACAATTAATCTCGTGTAATTGGTGTGCCGTAGATAAGATGGTTATTATGGGAGATTATTACGGTCCCTGAGGAGTAATAGGACCTTAGTGGATACAGGTGAGCACGATGCCAATTATGGGCGATATTACAGGAGTCACTACGGAATATAGCGCATAATACAGCTTTTTACCTCAAGGATTTCTTTTATGTTGTTGTTATTATTATTATCATTATTATTATTATTACCATTATTATTATCGAAATTATTATTATTATTATTACTATCGTTATTATTTTTATCATTAATTTTCTTCTTCTTCTTATCACTATCATTATTATTATTAATTATTATTATTATTATTGTTACAACATAGACTGGTGGCAGCAAGAACTGAATAGGAAATGGTCATCATAGAGTCACCACCAGACAAATGACTTCTGCTAAGAATAAAGGAAGGTCCTCCCTCACTGAAGGAAATATGCAAGAAAAAGCAGGAGGAGGGTGAGCATTACCACTGAGCAGAGACCACAAAGCCATCATTATTTATTTATTTATTAGAAAAAAGAAAGAAGGAAAATAAGGCTTGAAATCTCTAAATAAAAAAGTTACTATTTCTTCTAAAAACTGGGAAGAGAGCAACCAATCGAGATCCGTTCATTTAATACTCTCCGGACACACCATCGTTGCGAGACTGGAGGTCATGGGCAGAGGGAAATACAAACTAATGAAGGAAATTCTAGAGCTGAACAGTTACACAGTTATGAAGTACTAGAGTGCCGTTTAACATCAGCATTGGAAAGCTGGACAGATAAAAGGCTGAGAGTGCTAACTACTGGCCCTAATGGGGAAGAGATGCAAATGAAGTTCTTAAGAGCAATGACCATTAAAATAGCGATAGGAAATGAAAAGAGAAGTAGCACTGGAGGCCATATTCCTAAATTTGATAAGGCTTTGGTGTATGCAATGCCCTTAACAGAGTCTATCGGTCACGTACGGAACAGTTGTGGTTTGCCTGTATGCCACGTTATAGAGTGCATTGATCACAGGAACACAGAGACCATTTACGCTTTACTTTCGTTGGTTTCACAAATGGTTATCAGAATTCGGTGGCCTATACAGTATTAATCTCTCCTCATCTCTGTTTTAAGATGGCGTTTTTTTTTTTTTTTTTACAGATCAGAGAGAGAAAGTTGTAAGATGTATATGGACCATGAAGCCTTTTCTTATATATTTTTCTTGTAACCTTCATCAATCTTTTTACCATAATGGCGGCGTTTTGAATATTTTTTTCTACTAATCGAACTCAGTAAATAATGATAGAGCTTTGAATATCTTTTTTTTTTTAAATCGTAAACAATATTGTTACGGTGATGGCGGTGTTCTGAAGTGCTATTATCTTTCTAAGGGACGATTTTCCCCATGTTAGCAAAGGCCTCTCATACTGAATATCTAACGTGACACTCCAAGCTTAAAAACAACCAGCATAATTGTAGAACCTGTCTGGCGAGTTGCATGGAATTCTCTTGCACTGTGATCCGTTATGGCGTGATACTGATGATTCAAGGTTATTCTCAAGGTTATTATACATTGCAACGTAACTCTGCCATCGTGAGTCCCAGGCATTTCATTCATTCATCATTTGTTCTGCTTATACCCCATGCAGTACACATTTCGTTCTATCTACACCCTTGATATTCAGTACATACCCTGCACTCTCCATCCCCACCTCACACACCCCATCCGTAGCCTCGCCCACCCCATCCCCACCTCAAACACACCTCATCCACCTCTCATTCACACCTCCACACACTCCATCCACACGCCACACACCTCATCCATACCCGATCCACACCCAAAACACCCCACACGCCCGATCCACCTCCCGCATATTCCTCATTCTAAACAGGACATCCACACTCTACACGGAAATCCAGAAATGCCATTCACATTCCTTACTATCTCCATCTTTGACAGAGTCCCAAAGAGTCCATTCCACACCCGAGATAAAGCCTCATTCCATGCACACCCAAATCCACTGGCACAGCATCCACATCCCATGCATTCCATCCACACCTCAAACATTCCTCCTGAATGGATCCACAGGTAATCTATCCACATCCACATACAGTCCATCAACAAGCATCCCATCCACACCTGAGCTATTTCCTCTACACTCCTTGCATTCCATCCATACCTTAGTCATTCCATTCACACCCCAAACATTACATCAACTTCCCAAATAGAGTCGGGCATTTCATCCACGTCCCAAATGAGTCCACAATCATCCATCCACATCAACATCCATCCATCCACATCCACGGAGACTGCGCCCACACTCCACACATCTCACCCACACCGAAGACAGCCACTGACACAGGATGGTACCCAAGTGGCGGCATGTGTTTACCATGGATGACTCTGATGACCCTATGACCCCAGGGCTGTCTCAGATTGCCCCCCTAAACAAGGTAATTTACTCCCCCCTAACCCCCCCTGACCCCCCCCGACACTTTATGACAAAGGAATTATATTTATCACGTCTCTCAACCCTCTCATCGTTGGGGCAGCTCTACTTGTCTATTCTGGATTACAGTAAGCGATTTATTTCTTCGGAGTTTTTCACTGCAGTCACATAACAAGTCACCATGACGGTTTATGATGATGATGATGATGATGATGATAATAATAATGATGATGATGATGATGACGATGATGATGATGATTGAAAGTAAAAGTAAAAAAAAAAAACACTCATATACATCCATATATCTAGCTGCTTTTCGGATTATTCTCTTTAACATTCACTTTTGTGGAATTTAGGGAAAAAAATCATACACATCTCAGAGGCGTATTCTAGGTGAGATAATAGGCTCCACAACACCTTTTCGTTAGCGATTTATTTTTCACAGTAAATCATAACATATTCTTTTATGTTATCTAAGTAGTTTTATTATTGGTGTACTTTGCATCACACACACACACACACACACACACACACACACACACACACACACACACACACACACACACACACACACACACACACACACACACGATACTTCGGTGTAATGTTCAAAATAAATCGCTAAGGAAGAGGTTTTACGAAATTTTCAAAGTCACTTAAAAGAGACCCTGAAGATGAAGAAAGATTGTAAATATGAAAGTAAGGTTCCCGCAGCTCACGACCAGACAATACACCATAAAGGAGTGAGGAAGCGTGTGTGTGTGTGTGTGTGTGTGTGTGTGTGTGTGTGTGTGTGTGTGTGTGTGTGTGTGTGTGTGTGTGTGTGGCCCATAATGCTGTATTGTATGGTAATATGTGAACTGTAAACTTGTAAACTTCCATACTACCCACTAATTAAGCCTTGGCCCCACCTGACGACACTCTGAGCTTCGGTATACGGAATTATAGTACACACAGGAAGCCGTATACCGTATAATGTATGTTCCTATAATCCTGTATTGTGTTAATCAAATCAATTGTTCTAAGTATGCCTCTATCTCTGTGTTTTTGCACCTCCTGACGATGCTGTTCAACTTGGGTATACATGAGTGAGTGGTTGAAGGCTTTACAGGTCGCTACAACGTAATTAGTGTACGGCATACCTGTGAAAATATGTATACATGACTGAGTGATTTTTTTTTATTGGTTTTCTTTGACACACACACACACACACACACACACACACACACACACACACACACACACACACACACACACACACACACACACACACACACATACACTCACGCTCCCGCACTAACCTAATCGAGCTCAAACATTTACTCACGCAAAAAAAATAAATAAATAAATAAATCATTCTCTCTCTCTCTCTCTCTCTCTCAAACACACACACACACACACACACACACACACACACACACACACACACACACCAAAATTGCCCCGGTAAATCAATTTCATATGCTCGGCTCTACACACGGGTTAACATGATAGTTGCCGAGTGATATTAAGTCAATTATACCTTGACGCCGCCTGAGTACGCTTCCTCTGGGTTATAAAAGCTTCGTGACACCTCTTCCTAGGCGATTTATTTTTGGTTAGGGCTGATTCATATCCTTTTGCACGGTATTCAAGTACAGTATGGCGATGTTTGATGGATTTGGATAGCACAGAATGGGACAGTGTAAGGCGTCATAAGCAAAATAAATCGCTTAGGAAAAGGTATTAAGACACAACAGTACTCGAAATTTTGAACATTATTAACATGCAAGCACCATAAATTTTTCACCTAAACATTTCTAAGTTATATAGACAAATTAATTTTCAGAAGTGGTGGCTACATTTACAAGGCAGTCGTTATGCCTTCTGAATGTCGGCTGTGATGTAAGTCGCACTGTATGGTTCGTAGTTTTGTTTCCTTGGCGATTTATTTTGTATTGCGCACCTCAGCACTTCCCTGTATATTTCTATCTCTTTAATATCGACTTGCGTAGCATCAGTAACATCAAAGAGGATATACTGGTGTACAGTGCACAGAATAAATCGCTTTAGAAGAGGTGTAACGAGATTCACAAGAACCACGTTTAATACAATACTTTATCTCACTTCCCACTTCATGCTGGGGTAGCTAAAGTATAATAAAGCAATGAATGATGAAGAATTATATGGTTCATTAATTTTCCCAGAGCTCCGTCACCTCAATGTTGGTCTCTTCAGCCCCTCTTTGCTAACCACAGGCAATTTCACTAAGCTAGGAAAAATCTCTAATATACTCCTTTTACACTAACTTGGCCTAAAATTGTCGTCTCTTCATCACTAGCGCTAAGATGAAAGAATACACAAGTACCAGAATATGATGCCTGTCACGAAAAAGTGCTATGGGAAGGATGTAGCGTTGTAGTACTGTATTTTTCTGTCAATAAGTTATGTGAAATGAGCTGCACAAGGACGAAAACCCATGCCATGTTAGGGCAAAAAGAGTATAGGATGCGGTGAACCCGGTAGACTGCAGGCTGATGTCTATATTCCGCAATTCACCATCCTCCTTCAGGGGAACAAGGAACTAGCTGAGGGGCATTTGACACTGAAGCCACCAGGTTATAAAAATGCATCCCTCCCCAGCATCACTGAACGGGGTAAAGGGCAACGATACAACACTGTTCATTTGGTATCGCTTCTTTCATATCACGTTCCACCTTATCTCTGACACTCGCTCTTCCCCTTCATCTCTCCAGCGGCAGTTTCACCTTCCACCTTCCCTCCTCTTCCATTTCCTCGTCGTCTTTCTCCTATTCCGTCCATATTCCCTTCATCATCTACCTTCCTATCTCCTTTCCTTTTCTCTTCCACATTCCTTTCCTCTTCTACCTTCTCCTTCTCTTCTACCTTCCTTTCTCCTTCCACCTTACCTCCCTCTTCCACATTCCCTTCCTGTTCCATCTACCCTTCCACTGCCACTCTCCATCTTCCCTCCTTTCGTCACCCTCTCTCCCTCTTTCTTTACCTCTCACGCGTCTGTCGGTAGTCGCTCCATCACATATTCATTTCCCTTCGTTTATTACTTCCCCTTTCGTGCAGTAATTCTACCTTTATTTCTCTCTCCCTCAGGTTAATAGGTGAGTGGTTACCTTCGACCCTGGGAGGTGCTACTATGAGGGTGAAATGTGACTATAGGTTTCATAATTATCCACACAATCATCGCTCTTTAAAAACTCAGCCACAGGTAGAGGCAGTGTCCATGCTGAGATTATTACTGTTTTAAAGATCTTACGAAATATCTTTAAATTCTCTCTCTCTCTCTTCCCAGATGCCCTAATTTCCGAAGGGATGTCCACAAACAAATCATCGCCATGTCACCCTATCCTCCGTTATCGCGCTGTCCTTCCTCCAACTCACACTGCCCTCACTCCCATCCCTGTCAGTCCCATCCCTCCATCTCAATTGCACTTTCAGGTCACTTCAGAACCATGAGATCAATTCAGGTCATGGTTGCAGGTCATGGTTTCTGGTCATGGTTAAGGTCATGGTCTCAGGTCATGGTTGCAGGTCATGGTTTCTGGTCATGGTTAAGGTCATGGTTTCAGGTCTTGGTTTTAGGTCTTGGTTTTAGGTCATGGTTTCAGGTCTTGGTTTTAGGTCATGGTTTCAGGTCATGTTTTAAGGTCATGGTTTCAGGTCAAGGTTTCTGGTCATGGTTAAGGTCATGGTTTAAGGTTATGGTTTCAGGTCATGTTTCAGGTCATGGTTTTAGGTCATGTTTCAGGTCATGGTTTTAGGTCATGTTTCAGGTCATGGTTTTAGGTCATGTTTCAGGTCATGGTTTTAGGTCATGTTTCAGGTCATGGTTTTGGGTCATGTTTTAGGTCATGGTTTCAGGTCACTGTTTCAGGTGGTTTCAGGTCATGTTTCAGGTGGTTTCAGGTCATGGTTTCAGGTCATCGTTGTGAAGATGTGTACTCTGAAATCATTACTAACGGTGAACAGTTTTTTGAGACATACAGTTGTGAGCAAAAGTTTCGCCAATATTCCTCTGTCAGCATTATGTCCTTCTTCCCATATTCCTCACTCCTCCCCAAACGTCCAAGAGTCTCCTTCCTTCCCATAATTTTTTCCTCATCACATTATCACATACAAATAGTTGCTGTAATGTCCTCCACTCCCACAGTCGGTAAGGAAGTGTGGGAAAATTTTTGTTCATACCTGTACTCTGATATGGTTTGCTCGTGTGGATGGAGTGGAGAATGAGAGACTGACTGGAGAGTGTGTGTGAGGGAGGTGGAGAGGAAGACCGAGGATGAGGTGGAGAGTTATCAATGAGGGTGGTGTGAGGTGGAGGAAGGACAGCCTGATGGCAGAGGACAACGTGACGTGGTGGCGATTTATTTGTGGTCACCCCATCCGGGAATAGGGCATAAACAGACGGACAGACAGACATAGAAGACTGACTGACAGATAGACAGACAGACAGCCAGAGAGAAAGATAGCTATAGACAGACAGAGGGGTAGCTAAACAGATTGAAACCCAGGCAGACAGACAAACTGAAAGATGCAGACAGGCAAATAATTAATGACGAAAGGAGGTCTACAACGATACCAAACAGAATGCCAAGCAGCCCCACCATATCCCCAAGAGAAAGCCTGAAACGTGTACCCTAGTGGCGTGAGACGGGGCTTTGAATGAGGCTCTCTGGTGGTGGTCATTAATCAGCCCACCTGAGTGACTCCACCTGCATTGTTTACCTCTAATAATAAGAGTAAATGGGTTAATTGCCAGCAGGAATGTCAAGGGAAATGGCTACCTCGTTTTCACTTCACCTTTTCCCATCCTTTCACATCGAGGCGTCTCTCTTCCCCCTCGTCATCATCATCATCATCATCATCTTATAGAACGATTCTGATGTTTTCTATCTCTATATCTTTTTTCTTTTTCTGTCTCCATCACTATCTTCCTCTGAATTATCAATCTCCTTTTCCCCGAACTTTACACACTCCAGCTTTTCTCGTCAAATCTCTAAGCTCTCCGTGTGTTCAGGCGTCCTCTCTCACTCTCCTCAGACCTCCTTCCTCTTCTCATCCTGGAACATGGAAACTCACTTTAGCCAGCCCCCTCAGGGTTCAAATGTCTCAGAAAGATCAACGCACTCTTCCACGCATTCTCCCACGCACCTTTTAGCGCATCCTTGCACGCACTTTTTCACGCACTCTTCCGCTGCTCAGATGTTAAACACTTGGATCAGGATGGTGTCTTTTTCTTGATTCTTGATGTCGTCTGATGGATTGGCTGACTCTTCAGTAACTCGAATATCTAAATAATTCAGTGCGCTCTTCTTTCTTTCTTCGTGTGTGTGTGTGTGTGTGTGTGTGTGTGTGTGTGTGTGTGTGTGTGTGTGTGTGTGTGTGTCTACAGTATAATTAAGCTTTTATTCGATTTGGATCAAACTTAGTGGAAACGTTGAGGGTCAGCCAAGGAGTACGAGCTATGAATTTTATATCAATAAGTTAAAGGTCAAGGTCACACGGTAAGATGAACTCAAAGAACTTTGGTTCGATGTAGACCAAGCTGATTGGAAAAGTTGGGGGTCAGCCAAGGATGAAGAGAATTTAATTTGGAATTAATCAGATAAAGATGAAGGTCACAGGGAAAATCAAAGTCTGAGTTCTATAGCTAAAACAATTTTAAAGCTATACCGGCCAAACTTGGTGAAAGTGTTGAGGGTCAGCCAAGGATGAAGTGCTTTGATTTTGAGAACACTGCATAAAATGCCATGGTCATAGGAGGACAACTCCAACAGTCCTGATCCGATTTGGACCCGACTTGGTGGGAGGGTTGAGGATAGGACATGAGTAAGAAAATCTACAATCGCTTACAGGTCGGAGTCATAGAGCAAGACGAAAAGGTTTGGTCCTTATATCTGATTAGGGCGCGAGTGTTGCACGTGATGAATATTTGTTTTTAGATGAGGAAGCACGTCAAGGAGAGGGGCTGTCCGTCAGTCACTCCACAATGACGTTCGGAAATGAGGTGCTCCCCTGGCGTACACCTTAGCAAAACCCCATATTAGGGCCTAGTGCTGTGGTGTGTATTAGTACTCGCTTTCTCTTTGTTTGTCTGCTTGTTTTTCTGTTTTTCCAGCGTCAGACACCTGTATCCAACACAGGCGCGACTCTGGGAGTGAGAGTACTAGGTGTAAAACCTGTGGTGAAGGTGTTGGTGTTATCGGTGAGCGGAATAAACTGGTGGAGTGACAGCTGCTGCGGACACAGTGACGGCACCACTAAGCTGTAATTGACAGCTTTATCACACATCTTGATGCGTCCACACCACCACCTCTCGCTGCTAGAACAGCCCAACTACAACTGACTTTTTGACTAAGATTACCTTTCTTTCTCTCTCTCTCTCTCTCTCTTTTTTTTTTTTTACTACGTGCCCGGTCGTGGAACAGGTGTATGTGTGTGTGTGTGTGTGTGTGTGTGTGTGTGTGTGTGTGTGTGTGTGTGTGTGTGTGTGTGAGAGAGAGAGAGAGAGAGAGAGAGAGAGAGAGAGGAAGTGGAACGAACAGAGGAAGGGGAAGGTAATGCACGTGGAAAGAATTCGCAAGGGTCAGGGTCGAGTCCCAGAGAAATTTTCATCATAGACGGAATTGTGGGAGAGGATGGGAAGGGTTGAAGGAAAGAAAGAAGTAGACTGCAGGAAATTGTAGGAAGGAATGCAGAGGAGATGGAGGGAGTGGAAGGAGGAATAGAGGGAGGAAATGGAAAGAGGGAGAGTGTATAAGGGAGGGAGGGGGACTGGGGAAGGAGAAGGGATGGGATGTGGGTATGTAGGGAGGGTGGTATGGAGGGAAGGGATGAGTGTTGGGGGTTAGGGAGGGTTTTTTTTTTTTTTGAGGGGAAGAATGTATTGAGGAGAGAGAAGGGCTGTGGGGTGTGTGAGAGAGGGGGAGAGGGTGAGAAGCAGGGAGGATGGGGGCGAAGGAGGGGAGTTTGTGGGGAGGTAGGGGAAGCTAAGGTCAGATAGTTGTGGGAAGAATCAAACAAAGAATCACCATGCTCTGTATGGCGACATCTTCATTTATTTTTAATCTGACAAAAAAATAAAATAAAAAATAAATAGCATTAAAGCCGTCTTGGAAGGAGCAAGCAGAAAAGAATGGCATTGTGAAAGCGGTGAAAAAGGAATGTGTGAAAGCCGCAGGGGAAAAATGCATATAACCAAGCATTACGGTCGAAGGAGTGAAAAATTAAGGAGGAAGTGAAAGAACAGATTTAATACCCGAGATTACAAGACATACGGTACGGATGAGAAAGACAGGAAGGGAGGAAGATAACAGGAATATGACGGCGCGAGGCGAGTTGGCTGGATTGCAAGATAATAACACAAGACAGGAGTAGTGAATTGCAAGTGGCTGAGACAGGATAAAATGGAGTAGGTATAACATAAGCAGCTGTACTTATAGTCTCTAAGCTTAAATTGTGTACAAGATTACCTGAGTATGCGTTTGTCTACATTCATACAGTCTCTACATTCTTCAGAGTAAAATTAATGTCAAAACGGCAAAATACGTGAACAGGAAATAATCTGTGCAAATAGTTAAATGTCCAGTTTGTTTACTATGGGAAACGGCTGAAGATCCCTTGTAAATGCACCTCCAGACCGTGGGAAATAAGAACACAAGTACATAAGAGGGGAGCGTGATTAAATTACTAGAATAAGACAAGGATAGCAAAGAAGAAATGCAACTTACAAACGCGTGAGAAAGGGCAGTGTGGCGGGAATGCAAGAGAGGTATGTGGGACAGGATATGCACTGCACGGGTAGCTTGTTTCACAGAGCTGTTGTTGTTCCTATGGATTAAATATTACCACATCGCCATCAGAATCATCATCGTCGTCGTCATTATCATCATTATTATAACTCTCTCTCTCTCTCTCTCTCTCTCTCTCTCTAACTGCTTCCTAGACTATACTGTAGCTTCATATATGCAGTTTTACAAAGAACAATATTTCAGTAACCACATATACCTCATCAACGAAGAGAGTGAACTGCACGAAGGTGAAAGAGAATTAGTTTCTGATACTAAGAGAGGAAATGAAGAGAGTAAGAGGAGAAAAGGAAACTGGGACTGGAAATGAAGAGAGTAAGAGGAGAAAAGGAAACTGGGACTGGAAATGAAGAGAGTAAGAGGAGAAAAGGAAACTGGGACTGGAAATGAAGAGAGTAAGAGGAGAAAAGGAAACTGGGACTGGAAATGAAGAGAGTAAGAGGAGAAAAGGAAACTGGAACTGGAAATGAAGAGAGTAAGAGGAGAAAAGGAAACTGGAACTGGAAATGAAGAGAGTAAGAGGAGAAAAGGAAACTGGGACTGGAAATGAAGAGAGTAAGAGGAGAAAAGGAAACTGGGACTGGAAATGAAGAGAGTAAGAGGAGAAAAGGAAACTGGAACCGATAACGGTGAAAAAATAAAGAACGATGGAATGACATCCCCCTAAACTCCTCCACCTCTCTCTCTCTCTCTCTCTAGCTCCATTCCTCCACTCTTGCCACCCTGCGCTCTTTCTCTCTTCACTCTTCCACGCTCTCCACTCTCCCTCTCCACTCTCTCCACCCCACTCTCCCTCGCCACTCTCTCCACCCCACTCTCCCTCGCCACTCCTCCACCCCACTCTCCCACTTCACTCTCTCCACCCCACTCTTCCTCGCCACTTTCTCCACCTCACTCACCCACTCCATTCTCTCCACCTCACTCTCCCTCGCCACTCCTGCACCCCACTCTCCCCTCCACTCTGTATGAAGCGACAGGACCACCAGCCACGCGACCCAGCCACATCCTCTGTCATGTTTGCCCACACTCATTTGACTTTATTTTTGCACACTGGGTTATTTATCCTGGTTATTTACTATGGTTATTTATCCTTCATGATACTGGTTATTTACTGGTTATTTATCCTT